>NW_006439568.1:26836807-26850947 GCF_000325575.1 Pteropus alecto | reverse complement strand
GAAAAATTCCAGATTTAAAAATAACTGCATGTTTTCTCAGCATATTATCTTTCAGAATTAAATATTGAAAGTTACAAAGATTAATTAGATGGTTTTGTTGTTACTAAAATAGTAACTAGAAAAGCAATAAATGCCTAAGGAAACCCAGATATGGAACACACTCTAGGTGGAAGAAATCTTACAGATTCTATTCCAATCTTCTCTGTTCATGTGATCATGAAGATGCTAACTTGCTCAAGCTCCCCAGCTAGTTGGAGGAGCAACTTAGACTAGAAACTGACTTTCTGCATCCCAACCAAACCAGAATATCTTAATATTAAATGTTGAACAAAAAATTCTGAAAATATTTTACTATAATATTCATTATAATTATAATATTTATTATAAAAATACTTAGTAATAATAATAAAATTAGTGATAGTTAACTTTGAAAGAGCATTTATTTGGTGCTTAGGCATTGTGCTAAATAAGCATGTATTAATGCATTTAATCCTTATATTAATTAATTTAATCCTTATAATTTAGTCCTTATAATAATTACTTTAACAGCCAAGGCCTCTTAGCTTAGAGAGGTCAAATTATGTAAGCTAAGTCACCCAATCACCAGTGGTGGAGCCAGAACACAGGCCCAGGCTCTGCAATCCATGTCCTTAACCATTCCCTTTACTTATCTAACCTGAACATGAAGAAAAGAAATCTAATATACTCACCCTCAGGAAAAACCAAGTAGAAACTACTATAGAATGCTAGAATTTTATAGATAAAAAAAATCTTTAAAGTAAGGGATGATACTTGAGTACGCTACTTATTAAACATTCAGATTTAGGTCTGACACATTAGAAAGTACAGTTTGTAAAATGTTTATGCCCATACATGTGACAAAGCTATGCTCGAAGTCACTAACTACATAAAATTTGATTAAATTGTCATGTAAAACAAGGATGAATGAGGATTTCACTTCTTAGCTGATGAGTTGTGGCAATTATTTGACAAATCATTATACATTCTCCTCTGCTCCATGAATTATTATTCATCAATAATTTATTATTAGTTTTATGTTATATTTTAACATCTATTTACCCATATTTCTCCTGCTACTTGCTCCCCAAGGTCAAGAACTATATCCTTTTCAAATTTATTCTTCCAATCACTCCCAAAAAGACTTACTATAAGTTGGTCTCTTATAAATGTTTGAATTATCACATAAAATGTTTTATAAATTTTTATTCAATTTTGATTTTAAACAAATGTGGATTGTTTTAATAATAGATAGCTGTTAATGTTAATTTTTATATTAACATATACGCGAATTTTCTTGTATAGAACAGTAGTTAAGAATACAAGATTTAGAATAAATCTGTCTGGGTTCAAATTTCAGCTCTGTTAGCTCCTTAGCTCTGTGACCAGGGTAATTTACTTTAATCCTCTTTTCCTCAACTTTTATCATGTGGGAACTGAGAATAATAATTATACTTCCTTCAGAGTTGTCTAAAGGGTTGAATGAGTTCATTTACATAGTATGTAAATGACAGGCAATGCCTGGCACAAAACTCAATATATGCTTCCACAAATACCAATATCATTATCATCATCACTGCTACATTTTCATTATTATCATTCTCATCTTATCAGTATCCAGCATAATACCTGGTATATAGCAGCCACTCAAATAAAAATAAATAAAAATATGTAATTGTTTCTTTATATATTTTGACAATATTTTATTGTCAAAATAAAAATATGTAATTGTTTCTTTAACCTCAAATAAGCACAGACATCTTATTACTAATTCACATACCTGTATGTCCACATATACCTGAATTTCAGTGTCAATAACTAATTTTGCATGTAATTTATTTCATTTTATTTAAAGAAAGTGCACAAAAATGGCAGTTTCAAATTGGTTAGCTTAGCAAAAAACAAGGTTAGAGTACCACTAGAGGGAGCTCTGGCTCAAAGGTTGCCACAATAAAATTGCCATTAGTACAGAATTTTTTTTAGAGCTAACGGAAATCGTTGAGTTTCTGGAAGGATCATTCAGAAGAAAGACAAAAGAGACAGACTTCTTTGAAACTAGTGAGAAAAAAATTGAAGAAGTAGAAATATTTTCAGGACTTTAGAGAGAAGCTCACTCAACCATTCTCCTAGAAGGAGAGTAAAGAAAGGCACAGCAGTTACTTTGTCCCTGCTAGACGATAAAGTACCTGTGTCTTTGCTCCTGTGCTGTATAGTCCAGCAGTCCTTCCCATGGCAGCAGCGCTTGGTATGCAGAAGAAAAATGAAGAAATCACATTGCTGAGGCCATGAGCCAACAGTTCCTAAAAGATTGATAATAAGAGAACATATCATTTCATAGTAACAATCAACTTTTCAGACCACAGGTACAACTTGTCAATAACTCATTTGTATTAAATTTCTGTTCTCTCCATTAGTTGTGATTTAACCATTGTAAATATATTTCTATCTCTATCTCTATCTATCTCTATCTCTGTCTCTATCTCTATCTCTATCTCTATCTCTATCTCTATCTCTATCTCTATCTCTAACTCTATCTCTCCTCATAACAATCTTATAGGAAAGTACAAGATATTTGTTATCTGTTGCCAATTTCTCTCCTATTTTTTAAATCACTATAATCAAGGCTTTGGTTCCCACCACTCCGTGACTTCCACAATGCTAAATCCAATGGTCAATTTCTACGTTACTTGGCCTAAAAGCAGCATTTGACACAATTGCTCACTTCCTCTTTCTTTAAGTCTCCTTCTAGATTTTTCTAGGACCTCATATCCTCCTGGTTTCCTCCCACCTCCTTGGCCACCATTTCTCAATACAGGTTCTTTCTCATCTAGCCAATCATAAATATTGCACCATTTCTCTATCTATATCTTAGCTACCAAAATACACACTGATTACTCCCACATTTCTATCTCTAGTCTGGACCATTTTTATGAACTTCAGACTCATATAGCCAACCTGCCACTCAGCCACCTCCATTTGGATGGCTAATAAGTATCCCAAACTTAATCAAGTATACCACCCCTAACCTGGTCCTCTCACATTCTTCCACATCCCAAATTCCAAATGTTTGAGCCTAAGCTTTACAGATACAGTCATGTGCCTCATAATGATGTTTTAGTCAATGACAGATCACATAGAGTAGACTCATAAAATTATATAGAGCAGAAAAATTCCTATCATTTAGTAATGTGATAGCCATTGTAACATTGGAGTGCAACATATTACTCATGTTTGTGGTGATGCTGGTGTCAACAAACCAACTGCACTGCCAGTTGTATAAAAGTATATGGTACATACAGTACGCAAAACCTGAGAATGATAATAAATGGCTATGTCCCTGGTTTATGTATTTTACTATACTACACTTTTTATCATTATTTTAGAAGGTACTCTTTGTACTTACTAAAAAAAATTTTGTTGTAAAACAATATACCCTGTTACTCCCATAGCAACCTCATACATTTCATGTATACCAAGTCTCTGGTTTGTATCATTTTTTCTTGTGCTTGATTTAATCTCGTGTGGTCTTATATAGTAACATGCTGTACAGGTTTGTAGCCTAAGACCAATAGGCTGTACCATATAGCCTAGATGTGTAGTAGACTATACTATCTAGGTTTCTGTAAGTGCACTCTGTCATATTTGCACAACAAAATTGCCTAACAATATATTTCTCTGAATGTATCCCTGTCATTAAGCAGCACATAACAATATTCTTGACCCCTTCCCTTTTTCCCAGGTGGCATCCATATACAATCCAGAATCTGTCTACTTTTCATTTCTTCAATTGCTACATCCTGGTCCAAGTCAACAAATTTCACCTGGATTATTGTAAAAACCTAATGTTTTCCTGCCTCTCTTGTTGCCAGTAAGCAACACAAACATTCCTGCCCTTATAGAACTGGCCTTCTAGTGAGGGAAGGCTGATCATAAATAAGATGAATATGGTAAGTAAAGCGGAGGAGGGAGTGAGAAATCTAGAGTTTAATACTTTAGCTTACCAATGAAGGCCTCCCTAAGAAAGAAACATTTGAACAAAGGAGGCACGCAAATATCTGAGAAAACACAGTTCCCGAAAAAGGGAAAAGCAAATGCAAATGTCCTGAGCTAGAAACATGACTAGTAGGTTCAAGAATAAGCAAAGCAGTAAGTGTGACTAGAACAGAATATAAAAAGGATATGATATCAGAGACAAAAAGAGATGTTGGCAAGACATGTAGGGCTTTATACAGTAAATCTTGGTTAAGAGGCTTTTTATATAAGTATCATAGGAAGCCATTGGGAGATTCTGAGATTAGGAAAGACATGACTTGTGTCGTACACTATTATATCCCCCGTTCCTAGACCAGTGCCTGGTACATTAGTGAGGATCAATACACATCTGTTGAATGAATGAAACTGCTTTTCTACAGATGTCAAAACTGGAGCATAGAAACAATTATAGACACATAGTATTAGAGTGAGATTTAGACAGAGGTAATTGGTGTTTGTAACCAGGATTCTGCAGCTGCTTCTGCAGACCTAATGCACTTTAAAATCCATAATTTTTCAAAGTATGCAATGAAAAATATATTTAGATACTCTCCCAGAAGCAAATTAAAAAGAAAATCAAGATGTCTCTTTTTCTAAAAATAAAATTACACACCAACCCATGAAGGCCAGATTTTTAGCTTTCTTTGAATGATTTAGGGATTTGTCTTTTGTTTTGTTCTACCCATTCTTTCTAAACATTTAGGCAAGTTATATTTTTCATAAGTTCAACATTTTTAGTATGTTGGAATACACAGTACAATGATACAATAGCTGTGGAGAAGGGCTTAGGCATACTCCACCTGGTTATCATCAACTGAATATTTGAATTTTTTGGCAGATCCTTGAGCAAGAGCCAGTGAAGCCACATAGCCTACAAGTGCCACTCCCAAAGCTTCTGTGATTACTGCAGAGAGGACATTCATTGAAGGAGCTTTAGGTGGAGGAATTCTGTGAAAAGAAATATTATAATGAAACCATCAACTTTCATGAAATTTCTGTAACAACTTGCAATGAATTCGAGTGTGGTAATGACTCTGAAGTTGACATAGAATAAGTAAAATAACCATGAGAAAACCGAGCAGCCATGTCCTTGGAAGCCTTTTCTTTTCAACACTAATTAGCAGAAAAGCAAAATCACAAGGAACACCACAGGGACAACTCCATGCATTGGTCATTTACACCCAAGGAATTCAGGTTATGTTTTAGAAACTCAGACTAGACAAAAATTTCCTGAATCAGAACAAAAGCACATCTAGAAATTACTTTTATTTGAAACTTTCCAAGTATTTATTTGGCTGGCATTAGACACTGTATTCCCAGCCTCGAATACTATCATACTGTATGCAAACACTAGTTGACTATGAGCTACAATTTTCGATTTAATCCCTAAATTTTCTATTGAGTTCATAATCTTAATTATGCTTTTAATGTGATCCTTTCACAGCACGCTTAACTATGTATCACATATGTTAAGAAAAATATGCATAAATGTTCATCTACCCTCTGTTGCAAAACATGGGACCACACTTAACTCTTTCTCAGTTTTAAAGAACTATTTAAAATATTTCTTTTAACTAATATCTGGTCATTGTCTTATTGTCTTTTGAAAATCACTTGAGCCAAACAAAGTATCATCATCAATTTATCCCCCAAAGATGCTTTGGGAGACTTACTTCCCCTCAAAAAAAAAAAATCCTTCTGGGGAAAAATAGAAGAAAAAGGGAAGAGAATTAAAGTTGATTTAAAACCTAGTATGTAAGTAGAATGCTCTTTCATATTAGCTGTGTAAAGGATAAAACATTTTAAGAAAGGTTAGGTAATGTATCTAAATGACAGATTAAATTGTAGAGCTGGGATTCAATCTCAGCTCCATCTAATTTCAATGTCATGCTCTTTCTCTGTTTCCTGGGGCTGGAAAGGCAACACTCAAAGTAAGGGAGAATTAGAGCAGATGGAGGAGAGGCATGATTTTTCTACCCACTTGCAAAAGTTTATTTCTAAAACAAATTAATTTGTATCATTACAGATCCTAAAATATATGCTATACAAAAGTGCTACCATTTCAAAGTGTAAGAATTTTTGTTTCATGAAAATTGAGCTTGCTTAATTATTAATAACAATAAGTTGACCTAGGAAAAACAATAAACTTAATTTTTTAAGGTGAAAAGGTAGATAACCCTCAAGAAAACCAAACTTGATTCAGATAGTCATCATTAGCCTATAACTACCCAAAGGCTCAAGACAGATTTTTTTAGTTTTCTGTTGTGATAAGAACCTTTTTATATTTTATTTTATTTTTCTTTCTGAATTTATTGAAATCTAATAGACAATTAGCTGCTTGTATTCACATTGTGCAATTCAATGAGTTTTTTTTTTCCAATTATAGTTGGCATACAATAATATATCAGTTTCAGTTGCACAGCCTAGTGATCAGAGATCCACAAAACTCACAAAGCGATCACCCCACTAAATCTGGTACTGCTCTTCCCCTTACATATTCATTACAATAATATTAATCATCTTCTCCATGCTACACTTTACATCTACATGTCTTTTCTGCAACTATCCATTTGTACCATTTAATCTCTTTGCCTTTTTTTTCTGTCCCTCCAAACTCCCTCCCATCTAGTATCCCTCAAAATATTCTGTATCTATGAGTTTATTACTCCTTTTGTTGTCGTTGTTGTTGTTGTTGTTGTTGTTGATTTTGTTCTTTAGATTCCACATGTATGTGAAATCATGTAATATTTGTCTTTCTCTATCCAATCCATTTCATTCAGTGCAATACCTTCTAGGTCCATGAAGGCAATATCTTTTTCCATCCCCTTCTTTTTAGTCTGTGTATATCTTTTAATCTGAAGTGAGTCTCTTGTAGGCAGCATGTGTAAGGGTCTTGAATTCTTATCCATTCAGCCACTCTGTCTTTTGGTTGGAGCACTTAATACTTTTCCATTTGAGGTACTTGTTGATAGGAATGTAGTTATTATCTTCTTTATTCTTGTTTTTGATACATGTTTTTTCTTATTAAAAAGTTGCTCCAACATTTCCTATAATACTGGCTTGTTGGCGATAAATTCCTTTAGCTTATTTTTGTCTGGGAAACTCTTTATCTATTCTTCGACTCTAAATGATAGCTTTGCTAAATAAAGAATTCTTGGTTGTAATCTTGGGTTTTCATCATGTCGAATATTTTGTGCCTGTCCTTCATGATTTCTTTTGGAAAATCAGCTGCCAGTCTTATGGGTACTCCCTTGTAGGTAACTAACTGCTTTTCTCTCGCTGCTTTTAAGATTATCTCTTTGTATTTAACCTTTGGCATTTTAATTATGATGTGTCTTGATGTGGGGTTCTTTGGGTTCATCTTTTTTGAGACTCTCTGTGCTTCCTGGGCTTGTATGTCTATCACCTTCACCAGAAGAGGGAGGTTTTCCATCATTATTTCTTTAAATAGCTCTTCAACTTCTTGTTTTCCCTCAGGTACCCTGATGACATGGATATTTTTACATTTAATAGTGTCCCATAGGCTTCTTAAATTATTATAGTCTTGGCTTCTTTTTCCTTGCCATTTTGATTGAGTACCCTTGGCTCCCCATCCTCTATATCAGTGGTTCGAGCCTCCTCTTTATCCACTCTGTTGATTCTGTCCAATGATTATCTGTCCCAGATAATGTGTTCTTCATTTCTGAATGGTTCCCTTTTCTAATTTCCATTTCCATTTTTATGTTTTTTTATCTCTTTGTTAAACTTCTTACTGAGTTCATCTACACTTTCCCTAAGTTCATTGAGCATCTTTATAACCAGTATTTTTAACTGCATCTTAGATTGCTTGACTCCATTATTCTTGGATCTCTGTTCTGTTCTCATATGGTTTCTTCTTCTTTATCTTCCCATTTTGGCTGCCTTTCTGTGTCTGTTTCTAAGTACTAAACAAAGTTCCTAAGTCTCCTGGTCTTATTAGTGTGGCTTTGTGTATTAGTTGTTCAGTAGCACAGTCCTGAGAGAGGTTCAGCTGCAGGCCAAATTTAGGCCCAGCCTGTGCCCTCTAGGGCCACTTGTTAAGATTCAGCAAGCAATCCACAAATGTTGTGCTTATAGTTGCCTCAAGAGGTCACACCAGAAACCAAGGCCAGCTGCCTAGTGTGAATCTTGGTTCTGCTCATCAGGGAGCACTGGACTTGCCAAAGATATATTTGGATGTAGCTTGAGTGGGGCCACGAGTTGGGGGAGGTAGAGTTTCAGGGATCCCCTGGGCACAGCGACCTCTGTTATCCAGTTTGACGATGTCTCAGCTATGGTGGTGCTGGGTCTGCACGCTGGGAGTGGAAAGGGCTCAACAAAGGAACAATGGATACCATTGGTACTTCTGTTTAGTAGAGATCTTCACCTCCGGCCCCTACTCCAACAACTCAGTGATCCCTGTAAGTACCTGGTGCCTCTCACACAGCCTATTTGATGCTGGTGCTCAGACAAGCATGTCCGTCGCCATGAAAGACTGGTTGTGAACGCGGTCCCTTTAAGAGATGTCAGCAGTTGCTGGCTGTTGCTGCCACAGCCTCTGTCCCACTCAGCTACATGGAATTGGCAGCCTTGCATCCTCATCCCACCCTACCTATTGCAGGGTGGTTTCTTATTTCTCTCCTTAGTTATAGGGCTTGTTCATCTAAGTCCCAGGTGACGTTGCATGCTGTTTGCTCTGTGTTTCTGTCACAACTTTGATTTGGTCGCAAGAGGGATGACCAAAGCCTCTATCATCTACACTATTTTTTTTTTTACTCGATGAGATTTTTTTGTCTTTTTAATCTCTGAAATTTTTCCACTGTTCCTCCATTTTAATGTAGTTAGAAACCAAAATTTGGGACTGTAAAATAAAAATATAGAGGACTCAACAACTATAATTTTGCCCCAAATTTATAAATATTAGTGTATATACAGTCCATTAAAAAGAAATAAACCATAACGCTCCCCTTCTTTCCAAAAAATGTCTCTGTTTTCTTTCCGGCTATATTTGAAACAATCTCTTGCCCTTTAAAGTGAACACTTCTTGTTAACCTTCCCCTTAGTGTACAGGGGAAGGCTTTAAGACAGATAGAGAACCATGCCCTCTTCTCCACTGCACCTTCTCCCTCACTATTATCTACCACCCAGGCCTATAGGTTTGCTATTTCAGATAATGCATGTGTACTTTTACTATGTTTCAAGTAAAATAAAAATAGTCATTAGAATATTTGTGTGAAATGGGGAAGACTAAATTCCAGAGCATGACTCTAATTTGGAAGGTCAATGTCCTCCATTTTTTTTGAAATAATATCCCTGTAAATTTCCAAATCTTTGACATGAAGTAATACTGTATAAAATAGTTATCAACTTTCCTAGTTATTGATAAGCAGTCTAAGAAGTTACTATTTCTCTATATGTGTATTGATTTTATCATTTAAAAATAAAAATTAATTAGAATTTTGTCCATACAGGGCTTTTGAAAGAAAATCCATACCACTTACCACCAATCTCTTCCTCTATCAAAAACAAATAAGCAAAAAAGTAAGAAAAATGGCTACATTACCCTTTTGGAATATGACCAATTACTTCTAATCCATATGTGTTTTCCATATCGGTACAATAGCAAGCAAATGATGCAGCAATAATCTGTGCATTTCCATTTGAAAAAAAAGAAAAAAATTATTACTATTTTAAAGGTATTTTTAAAAACTATTTTAAAAAGTAAAAATTTTTCATGTGTCTCATGATCATCAAGAGTAATATGGTAGTTGTACAGATTTTTAAAAACTAGAAATTTTTAAAAATCAAAAATCTCTCTGAGATTTAAGTCTCAAAAATTAAATGACATTTCAATAATATCTTTTTAAAATATCCTACCATATGTCAACCCAAATATGTTTAATTTTGAAGGAGAGCAAAATATAGACTATTTGAGTGGTGTGTGTGTGTGTGTGCAGACATCACAATCCAACCTAAATACTTGTCTTTTGTGACATGAAGGAATGCTTTATAAAATATTGATGAAATATTGCATCAACATTCTTAAATAGATTAGTAATCAATAATAATTTGTATTCTCCTAAAATATGTTAAAATTTTGAGCTTTTGCTGTATCTTGATGTAAAATATACTCCATGAAGTCTCAGGTGCTCTACACTCCATTATATGATATATGACATAGAATATATGACAGGTAAGATCACATGTTCTCTTCCTGTATCTTTAATCACCTTTAAATGTATATTAAAGCAGTTCAGCCTTTTTGTTACCAGCCATGCCACCCTAATGTTTTCCACCGTTTTCACAAACCCCTTTCATTCTTCTGATAATTGTAATAGGTACTAGAAATTTTAAATGGTTATGTTATCAGCTTAACATCAACTTACAACTATTTATATACTATATATTTTTGATAAAAAGAGACATAGCAATTATCTATTTAAAGTACAAATTTATAATATTCATAGCTGGAAAAATAGTATGGCAAAATCACACTAACAAAATAAGAAATATTCTAATAATTAATGTCCAATAATATTATATTATAAGTTTTTCTGTTCTCTGCAGTGATATTTACTGGATTTGCAGAGATTTGTAAAACATTAAATAGATTTAAAAAGCAAAATACACTTGAGGATTTTTTAAAAAGATAACAAAACATTATAAGTAATACTGTTAAAATTTATAAATATTATGATATAACAGTATTTTCTAAATGAGGTAGTAGTTAAAAATTCAGGTTATTAGGTTAGAAGTATTAATATATTAAAAAATGACTAAGCCAATTAATATATTTAATTGCTAATAATTTTCATAAAATATTTATATGAGCTCAGAAAATATTGTGAGCTCTAAAAGAAGATGTACTACAGCCACAAGATATCTGACCCTTATTGAAAATGGAAAAAGGCCATCTATCTCAGTTCTACAGAAATGAGTCATAGCCCTAGAGACAGGTTTTAATGTGCTAACCAGATATTTCGATAAGTGAAATTATTTAGATACAACTTGTCATATGCATGTATAACTTAAAGACCATTAAAAAAAACTAAAACAAACTAATGATAAGTAATTTAGTAGATTATGGTTGTATTAACATTTCCTTAATGCTTTTAGTTAAATGTTCCCGGGGAGGGTCTTAAAATTTTTTAATGTATTTTTTAATGCCATTAATTTTAAGAGCAAAGTATGATTTGTTGCTTTGCTAGGTACAACAAAAAAATATCTTAGATAGCCAGCCCTGGCCAGTGAAAATCATGAGCAGCTTTTCAATAAAGCAAAACTAGGTCATTAAAAGAAGAGTTAATAAATCTACCAATCATTAACGGACATTTATAAATTGATAATATTTCTATGCATATCCTACAGATACCACATCAATAGAATTTAGTATCACTTTTTATTGCTTTAAGGAAAATCATGACAGATCTCTTGAGTCTCATCCTCATCTTTATTCAAATCTTAGGCTATATGTTCTCTTATTTATGTAAAAAAATATGAGAATATGGAGAAACGCTGTGTAAATTAAAAACATGCGTGCCTTCTTTTTAAAATTATTGACTCAAAATGATTCCTGTTCTTAAATTAATATATAGCCACACAAATATATAGCCCTATTTTAATGAGAGACAGGACTGGTTGTGGGTTACAGTAGACAATGTAGTGAACCCCTGCAGGTACCCCCAACAACTGGCAAACATTGTAGGATGGAATGCTAAATGTTGATTTCATACTTACCAAAATTAAATCGACAGGAAGAACAACTTTAATTTTCCTTTTAAACTGTTCATTCAATTCTTTAACCAGAACAAGCACCACAATGCTCAGCAAGGATAAGAGTAGTGCTTCCAGTCTAACAGACTTGATGTTTTCAAAGACATATACATAAATCTACAGCGATGAGAAAAAAATATAAACAAAATTCAGAGTCATCTACAATATAATAACATTGAAATCTGGCCCCAAATGAACTCAATGATGTCTTACAAAACATCTTAATGATTGTAGGGTGGAAAGGTGGAGCGTAGAATGGTGATCTGTGCAAAGCTCTAATTCATTTTCATGTACTAAATTCCTTTGCTCTCGATTCTTCCATCAAACCCAGGGATTGTTCCTTTCTGCATAAGGACACTACTAGAGAGAATGACTTTTCTCCTTCCCAGCCACTTCAATGGGCAAAGATGCTAAAATTTATTAATTACATGTAAATTCATTATTAAGTACACTGAGGGAACTATAGGCAAACTTGAACCTCACTATTCTCCCTCAACCCCAGAATCAAACATACACATGTACAAGCCACACACAAAGGAGTTAAGTGCTTGTATTTAGCTATCAGATATTTGACTTAAAGTAAAATATTACTATATTCTCAGTATTTTATTTGTTTATTGCCACATACTTTATACCAAACATTCAGTTCAAGGTCTACAACAATGAACAATTTAGTTAAGTCTTAGTATTCATGGAGCTTATAGTCTAGTGTATAAATTGCTAATTAAAGTAAAATTAGTACAGTATGATGTTATAGAGCACCTGAAGTATATGTGTCTTAGAGGTGTTAGTGGTCAGGAGAGACTTCCCCAAAGATGATAAACAGGAATTAGCCAGGTTGTGGATCATAGAAGAATAAGGAGATGTATTCTGGGGAAAATGTGTTGTATAAAATGCACATTCTAAAATTTCGAACATAGAATGTGAGAAGAATGTATAACTTCCTAAAAAATATTCTTTAAAAGTAAGCAAGTCTATTTGAAATTAGGCCTATGTCAAAAAGATTGCTTGTAATTAAGAAGAAGATATATGACACTCAATCTTGGTAACTTGGTAACTTTTCTGATTTGCAGAAAAGTAGGATAAATGTGGGAGGGATGTCAAAGAAAAGAATAAAGCCCTTTTTAAATCTGAAAACCTACATATATGTATTCAACTAAGCACCAATAACATTTTGGTCAACAACTTAAGATCTAGTTCATAATTATATAAACATATGATCCACTCACATAAAAAAATAGGGTGACAGATTTTTAAAGAATCTTAAATTGAGTGCCAAAAGGGAAAAATAATAATTAGCCTAAATCCAATCTTAGATCCACAGGACAGTTTGATATAAAAAGAACAAATTGGAATTTTATTGTCTAGAAATTAACACAAGGCTACTCAAATTTATATATAATATTAAATGTGTAAGAAATTTTGGAAGAGAATAATATAAGTGGGTTTATACTACCATATATATAATACCAACATGACATGTAAAAAAGATGTAAGAAAAAATAAAAAACAAACAAAAGCCCAGAAACATAAAATAGTTGTATTGTAGAAAAAATTATCCAATAGACCATGTTTGAAAAAAATTAAGCAAAATAAAAGAAATTCTAGATAAAAAGAGGTTAAATATAAAAAATTGAATTCAGGAAATGTAGACATTAAAATGAGCAGAAAATATAGACTATTAACAAAAAAGTTACAAATGGTCAATAGAATGAACAAAGAGCTCAACCACACTGGCAAAGAATTGTAAATTCAAACAATAATCTTTTGGTGATCTAAAAAATGTATCAAAAGTTTTTGAAACATTTTATCCTTTGCCTCAGGAGCCCCACTTCAAGAAAATTAAGCTCTGAACATAGTTAAACTTATGTGACAAGACCTTGTTACAAGGCTATTCACTGAAGCATTGTTTAAAATAGCAAAAAAAAGAAATTGAAACCACTTATATTTAATAGTAGAGCAATAATGGAACTGGTTCAATTCACTATGTTACATATGCAGTAGAAGCATCTACATCCATTAAACACACAACTTTAGATAATTTGTATATTTATTGACACAGAATGGTGTTTCTGTTATGATGCTAAGTGAAAAAAGCAGGTTTTAAATAAGTAGATATGGTTTGATACTGTTATGGCCTGAATTGCTCCCCCCACACAAAATACATATGTTGAAGTGCTAATCCCCAGTATTTCAGAATGGATACAGGGCTTTAAAGAGGCAATTAAAGTAAAAAGAAGTCATATATGTTTGCTCTAATTGAATATAACCAGTATCCTTATAAAAAGAGATTAGGACACACACATGCCTGCACACAGAG
>NW_006439568.1:26804317-26836780 GCF_000325575.1 Pteropus alecto | reverse complement strand
GAGAAGGTGACCATCTGCAAGCTAAGGAAAGAGACCTCAGAAGAAATAAAACCTGCCAACCTTGATCTTGGACTTTTAGCTTCCAAGACAATGAGAAATATATTTCTATTTTTAAGGCACGCAGTTCTTTCTATTTGTTATGGCAGCCATAGAAAATTAATACTGATATCATTTTAGTGAAATAAAATTTCATACTTTAAATATCTATGGATATATCTGGAATATTAATAACTTTGTAAGGAGATGTTTGTGCTTATTTGTATCTTCTATATTCTCTCTTATGAAGGCACATCATTCATATAATTTTAAAGGTTTTAAATAGGCCTTAACTGCTTATCTTCAACCTCTCCTCCTTTTGGACATGTTAAATCTGATTTTTATAACCACATTTCTAATTGGCCACAGCAGATTTCTCAAATCTAGTTTCAGGGAATAAAAAGTAGTTTTTACTTTAGCTCACAGACTTTTCTTATAGCAGTCCAACTTGTTGGTGTTCTTTGCCCTCTCTTTGTATGGTATCAAATATAATGTGACCACAACTAAATATATTGGGTCAAAAGAACTTATGTAGACTGTTTCTTAGCATCTCTTAAAATTCTGCTCAATAGGTTTCCGAATCAATACATCTGGTCTAGAGATTAGGACCATACTTGGTGCATCAGGCTATCCAAGCATGAATTCTATACATTTAACTTTATTATTAACACTATAATTCTTTCAAACAAAGAAAGTGTACTTAGTTTAAATGAAGCCTCCCTGGGTGAAAAGGATCAACATAATATAGAGAATCCTTCTGTCATCACATTTATAACAACAACAATTAGATACATCAAGGAACAGATTAGGGGTCAGATAGCTTTATTTGTTATCTTTTTTTCAGTATTCTATCTTATTCCACACCATTATTTGGAAAGAAAATTAGATACTACAATATTTTAGTTATCCAAGATGCAGTTGATATTTTTTCTCCGTATCTCTTTATGTTGTGGATGATAATTGTTCATAAAATTCTAACAGAAAGTGAAGGAATAGGTTCCATTTCTCATATTTGCTCCTTACTCAAACTCCAGGAAAAAATCCAAAATGCTACTCAGTGAAATATATTCTACAGGGGATGAGGTTAGAGAGATGTCAAGAAAAATTTGGCCAAATGCATAGTTTCTGATGGTTTATCATAATCCAATAATAAAATTGAGAAGACCATTCAGATGATTTGTCAGGAAAAAAATACCCGAATTTAAAGCACATAGAGTATTATTTCTTCTGTTTTATCTGTGGTACTAAAAGTATGCCATGGCAGTGCTTGCATAAGAAAAGGGGAAAATATGCAAAACTCCCAAACCAAGCCAAATAAGCTGTAATGTGCATTTTGAGAACATGTGTTTGCAGTAACAAAAAATGACTACCCCAGAATGAAAGAAATGAGAAAAACCCAAAGGGATTTTCAAGATTAAACTATAATTTGTAGAGGAAAGCATGCTTCACAAGATGCTCTAGAAGACTATGGAGGTGGGAAGAGGCTTGTTACAACCAGCATGAAGAACACACTAGAAAAGCAGGCTAGTAAGGAATGTCATTCTGATGACTGTTATGAGATTTCACATACAGAAGTACCAGTTAAAACAGGCTCTTGGAGAGGGGTAGCATGTAGCGATAGAGATAGGAAAAGACATAGGGACACACACACACATGCACACACACACACACACAAACACACACACATATGCTCATATAATATAAATCTAGGCATCCTAAGCACACATTAAAATTTTCTAGTATACATCCAGCTGTCTGACTATACTATCACATACTAAATTACAGTAGGTAAAAATTCCTATTGAGGATCATCATTCACTTTCCACATCCCAGAGCAGTAAAAATAGTTTATGTCTATATAGATACATAAGTAATCTATTTCATTAGGAATGATCGATCCATTTAATAAAACAGGAATTTAGCTCATTTTGAGATTATAATATTAAGCCTTTCAATTGACTATTTATTGTAATGACGTAAAATAAAAAAAATTCTATATGTATAAATAAGTCCATTTTGAGATATTTCAAAGAATGAAAATAGCCTATTCATAGTACTTATATTGCTTGTTATTATTTTCTTTAGAGAGGAGACTTTCTTGAAGCACTTAATGAACATTTACACACACAAACACACACATAATTTATTTATATAATGTGTTTTTATTTAATTTTTTTTTTCACTGACAGATTCTCAATTCCTAAAATAGCATTGGGGAGATAGTAGGTACTCAATAAATATTGTTGAATGAATGATTTGGTCTAACACTAATAGTAACAATGAATCTATAAATAAGAGTAGATCTTACTCTGAATAAGCAGAATGACAAGGAGGGAAAGGATACAAATTCTTCTTCTTTCACTATCAATACTTGAGCAATGTGATATTAAAAGGAATTGTAGTCATCATTTATTTATGCACTCAACATGTTTATGGTAGTTCTATTAGGTGTAGTGCATTGAGCTAAATATTAAAGCTGTTTTTGCAGTAAATTTCAAGTAATCCATCTTTGATATAGTCTACCTGATCCAAATAATCAGATTTCTAATAACTCTACCTTTATAAGATTGAAGCAAAATTAAAACTGAAAAAGCTCATATGCAGCAATTATTTTAAAAAGAGAGAATTATACTCTTTCAACAATTTCTGGGGCCATCCCCATTCTATAGTTTCTCATTGGATAACTGTTACTGAAGTTCTAAACAAAACCCTGTATAGAAACACTTGTACATAAAGAAAAATCTAAATTGTATAAACTCTGTTAAATTTAATGAGGTAAAGAAAAATATTTTAAATGTTTAGAAATATTAATAAATGTTAAAAACTAATTGGACTTTCTACTCAATAGTCAATTAACTAGAAAATTCTATTAAAGTAACTCTTTACCAGCTTTCTGGTTGCTCTAGGTTTTGCTATAATGAAATCTCCATGAGAGAAAAAATATTTTAACAATGTAATGATATTATGATATTATTTAATAGTAATGAGTATATTTCTGGACTATCTATAAAGGAACCACCTAGAATATTTCAATATATATATTTTATGCCAAAAAGAACATATAAACCCTTTAGTATTATCACTTATCATTCCTGTGCTACTGTTGTATTAATAATCTGTCATAAATAAGTTTGTATTTCACTAGAGAAACAACAGAATGATAGTACAATCGGCAAAATTTAATAAATCTCAGTATGCTATTTTATAGTTGGTATAAAGTACTAATCTGCAATCTTCAAGTCTTAATTCCCAATATACGAGTTTGAATTAGTTATCAATCACAAAACCAGGAATATCTCCAGAAAACAATGGTAGCAGTTCATACATACTTACTACCATGTTTTCCAACTATGGTCTGAAAACACTTTGGGCGTAATCTATGCACAGAGATATATAGCTAAAATCCAATGACAAGTACTCTCACAAGAGACAGAAGTGGAGAAGATGTGAACAAAGAGGGGAAGTCCATGAAGAAACAGGCAGAGTTTTATGTGATGTAGACAGGAGCCAGAGAATGACTGGATCCGCCAGAAGTCTGAAGAGACAAGAAAGGATTCTCCCACTAGAACTTCAGAGGGATCATGCCACTGCTGACACTGTGATTTTGGACTTCTGGCTTCCAGAAATCTGAAAATACATTTCTGTGTGTTAAATCATCAGATTAGTGGTAACTGGCTACAGTAGCCACTAATACAGTTACCAAGTCAAATGCATCTCACTTCTGAGATGACTCAAAAAGTATATTATGAACTCAACTGTGTTCCCCTAAAATTCATATGTTGAAGCCCTAATCATTAGTACCTTAACTTTGCCTACATATCTTTATATCTCTATATCATTAAACATTTTAGAATGGGTATTGTTATGATCAAGCTTCCCAAGTCCCTCTACTTCCTCAAGTAGTACAGACAAAAAGAAAAGCAAGAAAAATGTTAAGTTGAAATCTCAACCCCAGGCTGAGTTTTCTTGAGTACAAACAAAATACCCAAAGTAAGAAAAAAATACAACATTCTATTATTTTTACATCCTTATATGCAAATTTCTGATCAATAACTGCTTGTCACACTGAGAATAAATTCATTCACTATTGCTTTAAGGGATAAATTAACTCTCCTATCAAAATATGATCTAGAGAAAGGATGGTATGTTAAGTGGCTAGAGACAATTTGGGTACACAAAACACACTTGGACCAACTACACAACCAAGCGTGCCAAAGCCCAGGTGGCATCCAGCCATCCCCTGTTTAGAAAACTAAGTTTAACTTGAATTATTTGAGCACTGGATTTTTGTCGTGATGCATTTTTCAGTGAATCATGGGAGATAGAGAGAGTTTAGCCCAAAATGTTTGAATTGAAAAAACAGTTGTCCTCTGATTTAGAATTTCAAAGTAACCTTTGTTACAAATTCCTACATAATTGTTCTGTATCAAAATTAAACCTGCCACATTATCTATTCTGAGTCACTGATTGAATTAAGCTGCAGATTCCTTTTATTTTCCCTTCGATTTATGCTATCTATTTTTCAGGGTATATTAAACACCCCTATAATTCACAATATAAATGTCACAATAACTGAGGAGAAAATATGAGCTTTCAATAAACCATCAAAGCATGTTCTTGATTTAGAAATCCCAAAGGGCCTATGTCTTCAAAGGAGATTTGTTCTCCACTTATAAACCTCATTTGTATACATTTAATTGTGATCTCATTCTCTATAAAAGAAAGTGTTTCATTGGCTCTTATTTCCTTCTGACGTTTCATCCCTTTTATTAGTATTCTTGGTTCCTACTTTGCAGCCTTCAGGGATGTTCAAACTAGAAAAGTGCTTTGTTTGTATTGTAGGGATGGAGGTGGGAATAAAACTGTTCTTCAGTTCTGAAACTCCTCAGTTTTAAGAAAGGAAATAAAAACTTTCAAAAAAGATAGTTGAATACATTGTCAACCTTGCCTAGTGCTATTAGGTTTAGTGTAAGAACTGCTCATAATTATTTAGAACAGTACTCAAAACTATGACAGTAAAACTAGCTTTGCCAAATTTATCATAGGCTACTACAGGCTGAGACACTGGCACAATTTCGAAGAAATCCACATGTGCTAATATGAACTAGGAATTTTTGTAATTCTTATCATGCCTTTTGGGGAAAACATTCTTTCTAATAAAAAGATATGTCATTTTCCCATTTAAAAAATATTTTATAATTAAATTTTTCTCTTTTATCTGTGTGGGAAACCAACTATCAGTCATATATTTGAATCTTAAGAACAACAAAAATAAAACAATTTAGCTGGAAAGCCAGGGTCTCAAACCAAAAATGACCTTTGTAATATTATTGCTCCTGCTTATTTTTATTTTTATTTATTTTTATTAAATTTATTGGGGTGACATTGGTTAATAAAATTATATAGGTTTCAAATGCACAATTCAATAATACCTCATATGTATATTGCTTTGCATGTTCATCACCTAAAGTTAAATTTCTTTCCATCACTATATATTTGATCCCCTTTTTAACATATATTGCAATACATTGCGACACTGTTTATAACGTATTACATGAGTTTATAGCTGCCAGTTATTGATCAGAAATTTGCATATTTGAAATATTTTTAAATAAAAATTAACCAAAAATTATAACCTTTTGTAAATTCTCATGACCAACCCTCGTTAATAGCAGATATATTTATTTTTAAAAGTTTTATAAATTTTGAAGACATCTTTATTTACAAGTTGCCAAAAGAGATGTAACTCTGTTTTGTTATTTAGCTTTATCTGATTAACAGTCCTATTAGTAACTAATGCTCAAGTAACACTTTTAAAAATCTATTATTTGTCATATCCAACTACTCATTACTAGTTAAAAGATAATTCATTTCAGGAATGAATCCTAATAGATACAATTATCATCAATTATCAAAGATATTTGGTCATTTGGCCAAGGCTAGAGCTATGATCTGAATCTGGGCTTCTCAGATTTTAAAGTTCTTTCTGCTGTTGCCTCTTTCTAAGGAAAAGACAAATCAATTAGTGTTTACTTGATTGTATGGGCCCTAATAAAATCACCAGAGCTAAACATTAACTTAGAGAAAAACACTAATATTTACCCAACATATAACTGAAAAAGAATGTGTAATACTTCAAAGTTCATTAAGAAGTAGCAATAGTTTTAAAAGAAGATAATTTCATTAGAAGTGTAGAAATTTAGAGATAAAACTTGAAGAACAAGGAGCAAAGTTAAAATTGCACATGAAGGGATTTACAAAGGCTATATAAAAAGATAAATTAGGCCTGATTCTACCTACTTTTCTTGGGAATAAGGGGATCATGACAGTGTTCAAGCAGCTCCCTTTGCATATGAAGACCTCAGAAAGTCTGGGAGAAAGCACTCTAAACACCAGTGGAAAGCTTTAAGAGGCTTAACACTTCTGAGAGAATTCCCTCACTTTAAGAAGCTGGTTAACAGTTTTCATTAGAAGACAAAAATTGACCTAACAATCTGAGATTAGTTGGCATTAGCAGCGTGTATTGAGTCTGCATGCAAAATATAGAAAAGAGGAAAGTACTATGCCATGTCTATTTCTTAAGACTTAGGAGAAGTCTGTTCTATAATCTGACAGGGCAGAACTGAGCACATACCACTACCTGTACCTGATTCAAATTGCTCCCTAAAAATGTTCCATTGAGGCAAGAATACTTGCCATTCCACAGCAACCAAAGGGATGGAGATTTTAGTTATTTGAACTAGAGAATTAAATTATTTTTGTAGCACAGAATCAGGTATTCCTCAGAAAGAAGACACTGTAGAAACTATGATAGTGGCAGAAAATAGAGACCTCAAACTGTAGTGACCCAAGAATAAGATAAAGACAGAAGGCTGTATTTTCTCTTAAAGCTGATAGTAAGGATTGCTAGTATCAGAATAATTAATGAACATTTTGACTGGAGAAACCCAAAGTATTTTAAGAAAAATGAATATTTCAGCTGAGACAATTAGGAGTGGTGACTGGCTCATTGCAAAAGAGTCTCAAATATTCTAGATATTAATTTATGTTCCAAGGAGTATCAGTAATATATGTATGTGTGTGTATGTATATATATATATACATATATATATATATACAAAAGATATATATATATCTTTTTCTCATCAGCCTGAGTAGCTTTCAAAAAGAATGTAACATTTCTGAAAACTCAAAAGCAGGAAACATGGTCAAAGAGTAAAATCCCAAAATGTGTTAATTCACTTTCCTTTAGGTTCTTTGACCTCATGACCACAGTCTCTATTTTGTCCTCTGTTCTATATCTTTGTACTGAGCTCACTCTGCTAGTTCACATTCCACTTAAATGATCCAACTGTAAGTTCAGATTTATATTATTATCATCAGATTCTACACAAAAGCTCACTTTCCGAATGTCCCAGTGTCAGCTATGCATGATGCAAAATTTATTAATCTAATGTTCAGATCACCACAGTTTTTGACACTAAAATATCAGCATTTATTTTGAAATCCCATCAAAGAACCAAAGCACCATTCTAACCTAACAGTACAGGGCTCTCTGACATTGAAAAGCAAGAGCAACTTTTCTTCATTTTCCATAACATGAAGCATGGCAACTTCCACCAACTGAATAATATGAATTTAAAGTCAGTCATCTAAAAACATTTCTAAATCTGATTCCATTTCAGAGTGAGAAATTACAAAAGACCTCCTCCTTCAGGAATCACACAGTGTTTGACTTACAAGGCAAAAATAAAGTAGCTTGCACTCTTTACCCTACAAGAAAACAAAATGAGGGAAAAATCATACACAAAACACTTTAATGTAGTATTTTACGCACTTTGCCCACCCCCACCCCTCACCCCCAGAAAAACTAGCTGAAAGACTAAATGTTTGTTCCATACCAGGCTATCATGCTTCTTTGACATGACTAGTGAAAGGAGGAATGATTATTTGTGTGTGATTACTATATATATGAATATATCTGAAGAGGCCAATTTGTAACCTGCTCACATTTCCTTACACTGCACATGTGCAAATGAGCACATATTTCCCACCCAGGAGGTCAAGGCAGAATTTGGTGCTGATTTGGTTCTGTTTTATAGACCTTGCATCACCGAAAATCTTAACTCAGCCAGTCACCTGACATCTTATAGACACATTGGGCTGTTTTTGTTTGATCTAGAGCTTGGAATCATGTTGCTTCCAGGACCAGTTCAAGTGTTCTTGTTTTATTTGTAAGCATTCTATAATGAGTGAATCATTGAGCAGGATATTACCTAAATAACAAAAATTCAGAACCAGCTTCCAGCTTTGTATTGCCAATTAGCATCTTTATTAACAACTTTACCAATTAGTAGAGAAACACATTTACATAGATGTAATGATATTTTTCACCCATGGTATATTTTAGAAATAGTAATAATTGGAGTTAACAATAACGATGATAAGGTAAAAGTAAAATATTAATTGCAACAATTTTTTTAGAATGAAATTTTGCAAAAATAAAATCTTTGATCCAGTAATTCCATTACTAGGAATTTATCTTAATGAAATAATTAGAATTCAGAGAAACATGGCAAAGTGAGAGATTTCCCCAGATCTCTCCTCTTGAAAAAAACAATAAGCTGAATATCTAAAACTCAATAAAAAACAACCAACCTGAACACAAGCACATCTTAGCATAGGATCTGAGCATAAGAACCCCAGGAGTCAGGAGGTACACTGGGAGAAACAAAGAAGCTATCTCTCATAGCCAGAGCTCCCTGCAGGAAGAGGAGGAGGAGAGCAGGTGGGGCAGTTTCCCTGAACAACCCTGCCTAAGAGAGCTCTGAGCTTCACTCGATGGAAGTACCCAGGGATCAGGGAAGAAGGCAGAGAAGTGGGGACAGCAGAGAAACAACAGTTCATTATTACTAACCGTGGTTATGTGAGGCTGAGCCACAGCCCCCATATCCCAACCTAGAGGGCCCCTAACTCTATATCCTTCAAGACTGAACACCCAGGAGCTCCAGGAGAATCTGAGCAAACACTACCTAAAACTGTCACTAACACTGACAAAGACTGAGACTGATGGTAGCAAGTGTAATTGAATATCTTTAAGGAAAAAAAAAAGGCATTATTGAGACTTTATATAAAGCAGGGATCCAAGAGGCTTAGACGCCACCAGCTGGAAACCAAAAGAAAATGCCTTCTTTGCAACAGACTAAAGAAAGACCTTTATATAATAAATCTTCTTTCTGCAAAGAAAAAAGAAAAAACAGAAAAAATAGAATATACTTCCATTAATGCCGAGATGGAGAAATAGTCTATTGAACACCATGAACAACCAAGATGACAAGTCAGCTGAGAAAGAAAGAGAAAAATTCCACAAAATAAGCTTAAAGACACAGAAATGTGTGACTTAAATGACAGAATTCAGGGTGACACTTCTGAAAAACCTCAGGGAGATCCGAAACAAATCATATCAACAATTTCAGGAATTGAAAAAACAACTAGATCATCAGAATGCGTTTTTAAGAAGGAGATTGAAACCTTCAAAAAGAACCAAATAGATCTTCTAGAGATGATCTGAAAGAGATGAAAAATGAAGTAGTAAGCTTGGTAAATAAAGTTGACTAAATGGAGAAAATGATCAGTGATATCGAAGACAAAACCTAGAAAAAAAAAATCAGAAGAGAGAAACCAAAGAATGAAAAATGATGAAAGAGTAATATAAGAACTAGCTAATATCATCAGAAGAGGGAATATAAGAATAATGAGCATTCTTAAAGTGGAGGAAAAGGAGTAGAGATTAGAAAGCATTTTCAGACAAATAGTTGATGAGACTTTCCCAAATCTAAAGAATGAGCTGGAGTTTGGAATTCAAGAAATCAATAGAACACCCAATTATCTCAAACCCAAAAGGCCTTCTCCAAGACATATTGTACTAAAATTATCAAAAATCAATGACAAAGAAAGAATTCTCAAAGCAGCCAGGAAAAGGAAGATGGTAACCTATAAAGAAAAACCCATTAGAGTATCCTCAGACTTCTCAACACAAACCTTACAAGCCAGAAATACTGGAATCAAATATTCAAACTATTAAATGAGAGGAACTACTGTCCAAGAATAAGGTATCCAACTAAGCTCTCCTTTAGATATGAAGGGAAAATAAAGACCTATCCAGACAAACAAAAATTGAAGGAATTCTTCAATAGAAGGCCTGCCTTAGAAGAAATACCGAAAGTGGTCAGATCTCCTAAAACAAAATGAAAAAAAAAAAGAAAAATACATAACTATAAGTAAGGTGACTAGCAGGAAGAGAACAGGGCATTATAAGCTTAAACAAAAGAAGATATTTGCTGTAGCAAGATAATAATGAACATTCAGCAAACAATGACAGAAAAGGGGAGGATTCAAAGATCCAAATTCACAAAGAGGAATGGAGAAAAGGCACAAGCAGAAGAAAATGGTCTGCTATATATATATAACTATCCTCCACATATTTGTAATGGTAACCACACATCAAAGATTCAGAAATAATGTATATAACTTAAAACAAGGATCGGAGGGAAAATCTAGAAAACTCACCAAAATAAGAAAATAAACAGACACACAAGGATAAAGAAACAATGGAAATGCCAAGCTACCAGAAAACAAAAGATAAAATATCTATGGGAAAACTTCATATTTAAATAATCACCCTAAATGTAAATAGATTGAACTCACCAATAAAAAGGCACAGAGTTGACGAAAACTAAAACCTAACCATATGCTGCCTCCAGGAGACACATCTTAATTCCAAAGATAAATATAGACTCAAAGTGAAAAGGTGGAAAATGATATTTCAAGCAAATAGCATTCAGATAAAAGCGGGAGTAGCAATACTAATATTGGACAAAATAGACTTCGAAATAAAAAAGATAAAGAAAGATACTGAGGGACACTTCATAATGATAAAGGGAGTCATATATCAAGAAGATATAACACTTATTATATTTATGCTCCCAATCAGGAAGCCCAGAAATATATAAAGCAATTATTAACAGAACAAAAGGGAGAAACAGACCAAAACACTACTGTAGTAGCGGACGTAAATACCCCACTGTCAGTTACGGACAGATCATCCAAACAGAATATCAGTAAGGAAATAACATCCTTAAATGACACATTAAACCAACTGGACACAATTGACATTTACAGAGCCTTCCATCCCAAAACAGCTGCTTATACATTCTTATCTAGTGCACATGGAACAGTCTCAAGGATTGACCACATACTGGGACACAGAGATAGCCTCAACAAATATAAGAGGATTGGTATTATACCAACCATATTCTCTGATCATAATGCCTTGAAGCTGGGGATCAACTGTAAAAAGTAAAAGGAAAGAACAAATACATGGAAATTAAACAACATGCTACTGAAGAATGACTGGGTTAGAGAAGAAATAAAAAGAGAAATCAAGAGATACATAGAAACGAATAATAATGATAGTACAACATATCAAATCTTCTGGGACATGGTAAAAGCAGTAATATGAGGAATGGTCACATCATTACAAACCTATTTCAAAAAACAAGAATGAGCCCAAATAAACGACCTAATGCTTCACCTTAAAAAACTAGAAAAAGATGAACGAATGAAGCCTAAAGTCAGAAGAATGAAAGAAATGATCAAAACTAAAGCAGGATTAAATGAAATTGAAAACAAACAAACAAACAAAAACAATAAAAAAAATAAATGCAACAAAGAGCTATTTCTTTGAGAAGGTTAATAAAATTGACAAACCCTGGCTAGATTCACTAAAGAAAATAAATAAATAAAAACGAATGGACACAAATAAACAAATCAAGGATGAAAGAGAAGTTATGACAGACACTGCAGAAATACAAAGGATTATGCAAGAATGCTATGAAAAAGTACATCACACCAAATATAATAATCTAGAAGAAGTGGACAAGTACTTAGAAAGATACAACCTTCCTAGACTAAATCAAGGAGAACTAGAAAATCTAAATAGATCAGTCAGCAGTACGGAAATTAAAACAATTATCAAAAATCTCCTAAAAAGTAAAAGTCCAGGACCCAATGGCTTCACCAGTGAATACTACCAAACATTCAAAGATTTAATACCTATTCTCCTCAAACTCTTCCAAAAAGTCAAAGAGGAGGCAATACTTCCCAACTCATTTTATGAGGACAATATTATTCTGATACCAAAACCTGGTAAAGATAACACGGACAAAAAAAAAGAAAAGAAAAGTAAAGAAAAGTCACTGTCTCTCATGAACACAGACGTAAAACTCCTAAATAAGATACTAGTGAAATGAATACAGCAACATATCAAAAAGATTATACACCACAATCAAGTGAACTTCATCCCAGAGGCACATGGATGTTTCAACATACGCAAATCGATTAATGTGATAGACAATTTTAAAAATAAGAATCATATGATCATATCAATGGATGAAGAAAAACCTTCGACAAGATACAGCATCCATTTATGATCAAAACACTTAACAAAATTGATATAGAAGGAAGGTATCTAAACATAATAAAGGCTATATATGACAAACCCTCAGCCAACGTTATACTTAATTGTGAAAATCTAGAAAAATTTTCTCTAAGATCAGGAACAAGACAAAACTGTCCACTATCACTATTCTTATTTCATATAACATTGGAGTTCCTAGCAAGTGCAATCAGGCAAGAGAAAAATATAAAAGGCACCTAAATAGGAAATTAAGAATTCAAACTGTCACTATTTGCAGATGACATGGTTCTCTCTAAAGAAAACCCTAAAGACATCACAAGAACACTACTAGAAACAATAGCAAATACAGTAAAGTTTTTGGATACAAAATCAATGTTCAAAAATATAGCGTTCCTATACTCTAATTATGAAGTGTCAAAATAAGAAGTGGAAAAAATAATTCTTTTTACGATTGCAACAAAAAGAATAAAATACCTAGGAATTAATTTAACAAAACATGTGAAGGATCTATATAATGAAAACTATAAAACCCTCTTAAAAGAAATTGAAGAAGATACCTAAAGCATTATACAGATTTAATGCAATCCCCATCAAACTCTCATCAGCATTTTTTAAAGAAATAGAACAAAAATCAGATTTGTATGGAAGCACAAAAGACCCTGAATTGCCAAAGTCATCTTGAGAAAAAAGAACCAGGCTAATGGCATCACACTGTCTGACTTCAAATTATACTACAAAGCGAGAGTAATCCAAATGGCATGGTATTGGCAGAAAAGCAGACACTAAGACCAGTAGAACAGAATCGAGAGTCCAGAAGTAAAACCATGTTTGTACAGGCAAATAATTTTTGATAAAAAGTCAAAAACATACAGTAGAGAAAAAAAGCCTCTTCAATAAAAAGTGCTGGGAAAACTGGAAAATCACCTGCAAAAGAATAAAACTAGACTGTTGTCTATCATCTCACATCAAAATTAACTCAAAAGTGATTAAGGACCTGAATGAAAGACCTGAAACAATAAGTTGCAGACAAGAAAACATAGGAACTAAACTCATAGATCTTGGATTTAAAGAGGAGTTTATGAATTTGATCTCAAAGGCAAGGAAAGTAAAAGCAAAAATAAATGAATGCGACTACATCAAACTGAAAAGCTCCTGCTCAGCAAAATAATCCGTCAACAAAGTAAAGAGACAATCATCCGAATGGGAAAATATATTTGCAAGCAATGCCTCCAATAAGGGCCTAATATCCAAAATATACAAAGAACTCATACAATTCAATAACAACAACAATTACAACAATAAAAGCAATCCAATTAAAAAATGATCAGAAGACCTGAACAGACACTTCTAGAAGACATACGAATGACCAACAAACATGTGAAAAGATGCTCAAGATCGCTAGCTATTAGGGAATTGCAAAACAAAACCAAAATAAGGTACCATCTCATACCTATTAGAATAGCTGTTATCAACAGGATAAGTAATAACAAGTATTGGAGAGGATGCGGAGAAAAAGGAACCCTCATATATTATTGTTGGGACTGCAAATTGGTACAGCCACTATGGAAAACAATATGGAGGTTCCTCAAAAAACTAAGAATTGATCTACCATATGATCCAGTAATCCTTCTAGTGGGTATATTGAAACCCATATTGAAAAGACATTTGCACACCAGTGTTCACAGCAGCATTATTCACGGTGGCCAGGACATGGAAGCATCTGAAGTGTCCTACAATAGATAATTGCCTAAAGGAGTTGTGGTACATATATACAATGGAATATTACTCAGCCATTAGAAGAGACGAAATAGTGCCATTTGTGACAACATGGATTAACCATGAGATAATCATGCTAAGAGAAATAAGCCAGACAGAAAAAATTGAAAATCACATGAGATCACTTATATGTGGAATATGATCCTAAAAGCAACACACAAAGAGGACAAATAAACAGACTCATGGACATAGACAATAGACCAGTGATTACCCGAGGGTGGGCGCGGTGGGGATAATGGGAGAGGTAGATGGGTAAAAAGAGTCAAATATGCGGTGACAGAAAGAAATCTAACTATGGGTGGTCAATGCACAATGTAATGTATATATGTATACTTTACTGTTGAATTATACTCCTGAAACTTATTGGATTTGTTAACAAATGTCACCGTAATAAAAAAAAAGGAAAAAAGTAATTAGTGATGCAGATAATAACATACAAATAACAAGGATCTTCGTGGGACTGTGGATAATGGTGAAACAACACAAACCAACTCAATATCAGACATTAGATAGCAAATTATTGTACTTCCATATATTAAGCTAATATTCAACCATTAAAATCAAGAAAATTAAGGATAGAAATATTCTTATTATAAAACATTAATATTATTTATATACATTGTATATAAATGTTATGTATGCAATGGAGTGTATAGTATCACATTGTAGGAGATCGGAATATGCCACCCCAAAATATTCCTGTTTGACATAAGGATTATTTTAAGTATACTGTCTTGAAAAACAGCAGACACAAGTAAGCTTTGAAAATAGACTATAAATTAGGAAAATTTAAATCAATAAAGCAAATATCCATCTGTAAGGTGTCTCTCCTCAGTACTAGGAGGAAAAGGATGACACTAAATCACAAGAGACTCTCATCAGTGGAGAAGGCACCAACTGAAATCTGCATCACACACGTACCCTTGTTTACTGTACTTTTCCTGGTCACCTTTCCATAATTTACCTATCCCAAATCCTTCTTCCTTTGTTTTAGGTGAAGATGTTATATAAGCCCAAATTCTAGCCACCTCCTTTGAGTTACTCATCCTTGAGTTTCTCTTAAGTATATATAAGATATATACATTAACAAACCACTGTTTCAATTTGTGTTTGTTTTTCTCTTGTTAATCTGTTTTTTTGTTACAAGGATCATAGCTGAGAACCTACAAGAATAGAAGAAAAATGTTTTCCCTTCTCTACAACATAAAATTACATAATATAAAGTTTGGTTAATTAACAAGGCGTAGTTTTCTTATAAAGCTTCAATAACATGTGACTTCCTGAGCAGTCATAGATTTTAGGCCAGCTTCAAAAAGAGACCAACGACAATAGACTATTATGAGGATAATATGTTGAAACTAGTCACATGTTCCTCTCTCAGGTTCAAGTGGCTTTTAATAACTGATTTCTATTGGGGCTCCAGACACCAATTTTGATCCATACCAGGGTTCACAATATTGAAAGGATGTGGTCAAGTGCATGGTTGTTAAACTCAGCCACAATCACAGAAAATGGCTTCCATTAGAAGTTGGCAATGTATCTGGCTCACAAAAAAATTCAAATTATTTTTTTCTAAGCATGCCCAAATTAATATCATATTCAATTTTTATAAAGAATTACTTACAAAATAATAGATATTGCTCATTAAACTATTTTAATATCCTAAACCACATTTTAAATATTCTAAGAAATTATATTTAAACCCAAGTTCCTTTAATATAGAAATATCTCAGTATTATAATTAGCCAAATTTTACTTTGTGAAATACACACCCAAAATATATGAACAAAGACATACGGAAAACTTACATAAAAGAATCCAAATGATCCAGATATATAGGGCATTTTCATTCCCAAGAGACACTTGACTTGTGAAGTCATGACATGTGTGGCAGCCCCAGTTGTCATCGCACTGATCACAGGCTCCGTAAGCAGAAATGTAGCACTGCCCAGTTGTAGCACAAAGATAGCCACCTAAGAGGACAAAGGAAAATAAAATTTCCAAAAGTTCCTAGTGGGATTAATATCCGACCCATTTTCATCTTTCATTTCACACAGACATAGAGAACTGATGTGAAATGGGTTTCTAAAATTTTACATATTTAATATCTTGAGTTTTCTTGAGAATATCACCAGGTTTCAAGACTCTAGTTGTTATTAGATATAATATAAGTGCTTTAATTAAAATTAACATGTAATTTTTTCCTAAATATTAACTTTTTTTTTCTTTTCCTAATCATACATGTTACCAAAAAAGGGGGGTGGGTGGAAATATGCTTAAATCAGTTAATATATTGGGCTCTGTGGAAAAAAATCAAATTTGCATTATCATATCCGTAATTTTAAAAATATCAAAAGGACATGATTTACTACTTTACACCTACTAAGCTTAAAACCTCAAAAACATTGAGAATAAAAAGCTTTTTTGAGTTTCTCCCAGGTTTTGAGAAGAGGAAACATACTGTTTTGACTAAAGATTCTGTCAAGTAGCTCTAACGGGCCGATATTAATAAGATGATATTAAGACTTATTTGTATACTGAGAAGAGCAAAAGACGAAGATAGGTTAAAAGGATATGTCTTAAGAAACACAAGAATCAGTAGAAAATTTAAACATTTCCTTGTTATGACTGTAAATTCAGTCATAGGAACTGCAAAAAATAAAATTTAATATTTTGAAATTAACATTAAATTACATTCATGAATATCCACACTGGAAAAAGGACATAAAATGGCTCATGTTTATATATTCTCTCAATGCATTAATTACAATATTTAAGTTAAGTCTTAAAATTCTTGTTGGAAAATAAGATTATTAAGGAAATCAGAGTAAAGAATAGCAATGAGATTTCCTCTTATCAAGAGGTCACAATGATAAAAATGAAAAGCGAAAGTGCTATCTAGTACCATCACAGCCTAAATTGCAAAATATATAATTTCTATGATATGCATTGTTCCTTTACCACAAGTAATAATGCTCTGAATTCATATTAGAATGAAGTAGCCTGGGTTCAAATCTGAAAACTTAAGTTCCGATCCTGACTCCAACACATCTAGCTTTGTGACTACAGAAAACTTATTGAAATTTTCTGAGCCTCATCATCATCTACAAATCATTAGTGATGTTCATGCTATCTTACAGAACTGTTGTAAATTAAATGTGAAATAATATATGAAAGAGCATTGAAACTTGTAAAATGTGCAACATATGTGATGCACTAAGAACATCATGAGGAGTCATAAATATTTACCCAGTATGAAAAAACAACCACCAGCTTTGAAAATGTAGAAAAGGCCGTACCACATTTTCCAATTCTGGAAAACTTGAAAGATTCATCAGTGCAGAAAGAAATGGATTTGAATAGTTTGCAATTTAGTAGCCTCCTTTTATTCAGTATGTAATAAAGGAAATAATGTGGATTGCCAATGGAGAAATCAGGCAATCTGTTTCTGTTAGCATAGGCAGCCAAAGCAGCAACTTCTGTTACTAGCATTTTTTTCAAAAACTGTGTTGGTTTGTCAAAGTAGAAATGTCCTGAGAGAAATGCCCAAACAAATGGTATAGATACAAATGGAAAACACTGATCTTCTTGGCAACTCTTGATTCATATAGTCTGTTGATTTTCATCCTTAACATTGAAAAACATTGAACCAATTTTTCCCAACCGTATCTCTATTTGTAAGTTCATGTCAATTTATACATTAATTCTTACTGACTATGAGGATGAAATTAGCATGTTACTGAGGTAAGATGAATACCAGAGAGGTGGAATTTAATTTCAGCTAAATACAGCATACAAACAATCCAAATCTTTGAGCTGTGAAACCTGTTTCTTAAAAAGAATTTTATGCATACACGGAATGTTGGAAAGTTCTTATCTGTATGCCAAGAAATCTTATCTTTATTTATTTTGAAAAGCAAACTTTTGGGAGTCTTGTATAGACCATCACCATTTTACCTTCTGCTTTTGTTTCCTAAATTCTAGCACTTACGTAGAGGGGTTAATGATTTGTCATGCCTGAGAAACAAAGTTCACCTAACCTGAAGTGAGTAACCAACACTTTCAGCTAACCATTATCTTCTAATAGCAGCTTTATGTCATCTCCACAACCTGAATGTTACAAATGGAAGGGACCAGGAAAAGTACAAGATACAAAAGAGTTTGACTATTTCAAATGTTGAGAATATGGATATCTACCTTGCAACAGAAACCAGAAAAGATGATGTACCCTCTTTTAAAACTTATCCAGACTTTAAGTGTTTTTGTAATATTCTACTTGTACACATTTTTATGCTTTAAAAATAATCGTTCCAGCAAGGGACTAATCCATAAAATAGGGAATTCTGACTCTGAAAGATCAAGAAACCCCTTAAGACCTTATTTCTAATACAAAGACATGTGAAGGATGGTTGTAAACATGTGAGATTTAACTGAAGTGAAATTACTCTCTTCTGGATGATGGCATTTTCCACAACGTAAGACAATGGCAAATATTTTAAGAAGAGGAAAGAGAAAGAGGAAGAAAAGAGGAAAAAAAAGGAAAAAGAAGGAGAAGGAGAAAAAGGAGGAGCAGAAATTAAAGAAATCTTCTTTCCCCACCACCTAAAGTTCAACATTTTATCCACATCAAAATTAGGGATTTAATATACAGAGGCTAATAAACATAGCTTAAAGGAAGAAAATACCTATGCAATACAGGCTTTGTAAGAGGGGCCAACAGATAGAACTGTGGTTTCCAAGTTTATCTTGAAACTTAAATATGTGAAATAGAGGTCCTTCTAGAATATTTTGCTTGGAGGCTCAGTATTTAAATTTTAGACCAATGTTAAGGATTCTTTTAAGTTAATGACTTAATAAACAGCCACATAAACTCATTTTACTAATAATAATGATGATAATAATTCTGATCTGGCTAGCCAACTCCCCAAATTTGGCCATGCAATTTTATGAGAAATTTGTAGTTTGTAGTGTGGATGAAAAAATTTATAGTTTGTAGTGTGGATGAAAAAAAGGCCACATAAACCTGACAAGCTCAGCGAAGGCAAGCATGGGGAGTCCTACAAACTCAGAAACTGAAAGTAACCACATAGGTTGGTCAGAACATAAAAGTTTCTAAAAGCAGATCGTGGTGGGTAGTCACATCCTGGACCTGTAGCCCTCTTGGCAAAGGTCAATTTTTACCTTAGGTAAGCCTGTCTATTCTCTTTTTGTATCTAAGATAACATACTGTTGGAATGTCTTTTTTCCAGACTCCTCAGGGAACAACCCACTGCACCGGAGCAAGAGACCACAGAATCCCTCATGGTTATCTTATCCCCCACATACCATCTCTATGTGTTGTAAATGTTAATTATTAACTCTCCTGTACCCACCAGTGTAAAAGAAGTGTATGTCCCTCCCTTCATTTTACTTTTCATCTAATCCCAGATATTTCTTCACTTTGCTTTCTCCTGCCTCCCTAATCTGCTACCAGTTGATTTCACATAACCCTCCTTATGTCTCCTCCTTTGATTCCAATGTATAAAATAAGCTGCAAAACTGCCATTATCCAGAACAGTTTCTTAATCCACTGAGATTTTGCTTCCTGGCAACTGTCGTCAGCTTTGCTCAAATAAACTCATTAACATTCTCTATAGGTTTGAACATTTTTTACATTGACAGTAGTAATGCTGATGTTCTTGGCTAATGCTAAAAATCAGGCAGACATTGTTAAGGTTCACCAATACACTTCTATAAACACTAAGTGAGCTTTATAAATAGAATATGTTTCAGATTTCAGGCTACTTTTAGAAATGAACTTCAAATAGTGAAAAAAGAAAAAGTGCATAGCAAAAAAACTATACTACCTAAGTGGATGGAATACAGCATTCATTTGGGGTTTTGTCAGTTTATCTGCAGTCTAGCTCTTACATTATACCAAATTATTTATTTATTCATTCAATGAGTATTTATTGACTATCTCCTACGGGCTAGGGAGAGCGTTGTTGCAAAATACAGAATGGTTCAAAAGATTGTATAAAGAAAGTTGTAATGATGATGTTAGGAGGAAGGAATGTTGACAGGGGCATTAAGAACTACAATGTAGGTGGCACTAGGAAGGAGAAGCTGTTTGGGTAAGGGCTAAAATGCTAAGAGCCCCGTTTTGTTTGCTGAGGAGGGTATTCAGGGTTGAGGAAGAGAGTTAAATTGTTTATAACAATAGGAGAACAACTGAGTGCTACATAAGGATATGCCAGAAAAGCTTCTGTATTACCAGAGGACTTGGGAGGAAAAAAATGTCTAATGGAAACCTATGAAGTTACCTGCCATGGAATTCAGAATATAAAAACCTCTTCCATATTATTCAATGATAAAAAGGAATGAGCTATCAAGCCATGCAAAGACATGGATGAATCTGAAAATGCTACATACTGCAGGATTCCATTCTATAGACAAAATTATAGTTAGTAAGGAGAACAGCAGTTGCCAGGGGCTTGGGAGTGAGAGAATGAGTCATAGGTGAAACATAGGAAATTTTTAGGATGGCAAAACTATTCTCTATGACACTGTAATAGTGGTTACAGGATACTGTACATTTGCCAAAACTCAAAGATCTTTACAACACAAGAGTAAACCTTAATATAAGTGAACTAAAAAAAAAATTGAATGTCAGGAGATCCTAAATGAAATGCAGAATGTGACAGTGAATCTGACAACAAGAGTTGTGTTTACTCTCTCTGTAAGTTTTGCCTGTTCCAGAGTTTCATTTAAATAAAATCATGTAATACATAGATTTTTCAGACTGGCTAAATGTATGAAGCAACCTGGGTGGCAAAAAATGTGCCAATATAAATAATTTTGGAAGTAAGTCTGTAAAACTAAAGAAATATTGTACACTAGTTGATAAAGTTATTTCCCATGGAGGTAGCAGTTAACAATTATGAAACCACTATACATATACACTGAAATTGAAAAATTAAGTAAATGGATGATGGATGGTGGGAGCGAGGTTTCTCACTATTGACGAAGTTACAGACTCTCCAATATTGGTAGGTTACAAACAAGCAAGGGGAGAAGGCTAGAATGATCCATACGGTAATGGATTAGAGTTAGAGACATCAGTAGAAACTCACGTTTAGCTTAATATAGATGAAGATAGATACATATAGAAATCTATATAGATATGTTTAATGTAGAGTGGAGGCAAGAGAACTAAAATGTTAAATCAATCTATATTCAGAGACTCCAATATGCTCATCAGCCCTATAGCCAGACCACGAGGAAACCTGCAGAACAAAGGAAAACTTCTGCTGGGATTGCTAACAAACCTTTCCCCACACTGTGAAGGAAAAACACAGTCTTTAAATGGTGCCCTACACAAAATAAAATAATTCATTCCTTATAGATAAAATCATGGGAAACCTATGATTCAAAGGCTAGGAATTGCCAGCAGACCTTTCATGCTACATATTCTTACCTTTTCTTGCTACACACTCATCGTTTTTCACTGTAATTCCTGTGAATAAAACTAAGAATGATGTATAAAATGGATTCCCCAACACTCAGAGCTTTTTTCCTTGTGTTGGCCTTTTTTCTTATTTTAGTTTTTTTTTTTTTTTTTGGCTTTTTGTCTTTATTTGTCTTTGCTTTTCCCTTTCTCTAATAAACATTCCTTTTGACTCTAATTTTGAAGTGTGTTTGAATTCTTTCTTATGCTAAGCCAAGAACTCTTTGTGCAGGGCTTGAGTTCCCCTACTTGGGGGAATTTACCCTATCCTGCATCATGTTTACACACATGGGTTAATATACGCACATATATTCCCTTGCTCCATCAGTTGAAATTGACTAGAAGCAACAACACCCCAGCATTAATGATAACACCTGGTGCCCAGACCTTGATTTCTAATACCATTCTCCAATAAGAGGAACTGGGAAAAACTGACTCTAGGTCTGGGGCAGGAAATATACACTATAAGCCTGGGTCATCTTGTAATGCCATTAAGAAAGGAAATGCTTCAAAAACGAACAAACAAATGGGAGTATGTTAAGGAGGGACACAGGGGCCAACTGAAAGAGCTCTCAATGGCCAAAGCTAGAAAAATTTGAGAAACAACATTAATAAAGTACTATTATATTATAACACCAAGGATAAAATAAATACCCTAGGGTTCATACTGATATAAATGATTAATTAAATTTTTAAAAATCAAAGTTTGGAAAATCCTGTATAGAATTCCAATAATTTAGTAGATACTCCCCACTGCTTTTCTTAACTACTCAATTAACATAACTCCCACCTCTTAAGTGTAGGCGGTGCATATTCTTTTACTAAAGAATACAGTATTAAAAAAGGGGGGTGGGAGGAAATAGAGTAACTTCACATTAGAGAAACCTGATAAACACTAGTCCAGCCAGGTGATCAAGGATAACAGTGGTAAGTTATGTTGATAGTCTATACTCTTAATATGATGTGATGAGAATGCCACTCTACCATTCTAGTCTCCCACCTAAAAATCCATAACCCCAGTCTAATCATGAAAAAAAAAAAAAATGAGACAGATTCCAACTGAAGGACATTCAACAGAATACCAGATCAATGGTCCTCAAAACTGTCAAGATCATCAAAAATAAGAAAAGTTTTAGAAAATTTCACACTTAAGAGCAGTTCAAAGGGAGACAGGCCAAAAAAAAAAAAAAGAAATGTAATGTGGTTTACAGGATGTGATCCTGAAACAGAAAAAGAACATTAGGTAAAAATTAAGAAAATCTGAATACAGCATATGAACTTAATTAATAACAATATATCTATCTGGCTCATTAATTGTAGCTAATGTATCATACTAATGTATGATATTAATAATAGGGAAAACTGGAGATGCGGGGGATGTGTGTGACAACTCTGTGTGCTATCTTTGCAACTTTATTGCAAATCTAAAATTATTATAAAACAAAAATGTGTGTAGAAAAAAGAAGGAAGGAAGGAAGGAAGGACGGAAGGAAGGAAGGAAGGAAGGAAGGAAGGAAGGAAGGAAAGAAATTCTCCTTTACATCTCCCATACTCCCATAGAATCTTCAGGTAAGGCTACTTTTTTCCCATTATGTGTGCTGTACATGAGAAGTTCCTGAGTTCTGCCTACATGGGCACAGAGGAAAAGAAGGGCTCTCTATAAGGAGCTCCAGAGAGTTGGGTTTCAGAGATATGACGTGTATGCAAATAACCATAACAAGACAAGTATGCACACATATAAAAGAGAGGAAAAGAAAATATATCATTATTTTTCAATGAGAGAAGGGAACACTACTGAATAAGAGTAAAATTGTGCCTTGACACTTAAAGAGGAATCTAAGAGAGTGAAATTATTAGAAAGCATTCTAGAAAGAGGAAAGATTATAAGCATAAAGCAGGACAGCAAAGGACATGTTCAAAGAACACAGGGTTGCTAGTTTAAAAGGAGCACAAGTAGCCAGAAAATTGTAATAGAAAATAAGCAAAACATTTTGAAATCAGAATATGGAGTAAAAGTAGTAAAAAGTAAAAAGGGGGTTTTGCAGCAGTGACATCACTCTTACATGCATTTATTAAACACTTAATTTTATCAAGAAGTATGCTGCACACTGGCTCATAAATCATAGCTGTGTTTTGGTAGGATTAATGTGATGATAGAATGTGGAACAACTCACCATTTTAAAAAGTAGTATAAGAGGAGTAGCTAAAGGAATAAGCCCTTAAACCAGAAACATCAGGGTTGGAGACACAGAGATGAGCCAAGTGTTGGATTATGCAGTAGGCAAACTGGTCATATGCTTAGGAAACAAACACAATTTATATTCTTTTTGACTTTTTTTTTCTATTGAGGAGTATATCATAAATTCACTGGACTTAAGAACTATTTTTATTTGTAATTACATGGTTGAAGGGGACACCATAATCTTTTCAGTTCTCTGGCTTTCGTAGAAAAGAAATAAATAACCTCTCATGCAAGAAGCCTTGGGAACAAAACTGCCAGGAGTAGACAATGATTTGATTCTCCTGCCTTCCTTTCTGTCTCAGATAAAGAAAACAAAGTTGTAAAATGAGATGATTGGAGCACGATATTATTAAGCTTTAGAGGAGTAAAGAGTGGCAGGAGTGATTGTATTTTGATTTTTCATCAGGTGAGGGCTCGAGGACAGTTTTGGAAAGAGGTGGGAGATTTCATTGACTAGGTCTCCATGTTTGCACTGGACAGATGTGACAAAATACATGACAAATTGTAAGATTATAATGTATTTTCTTACTCTTTTTTCATTAAGAACTGTGCTACAATTTAAACAGATACAGACATATTCTCTATTCTAGTAGGGGATAGAAAGAGAAAATGATAATTTAGAAAGGGTAAAAACAATCTCAATTTAAATTTAATTCTTTAATAAAGTGATACCAAAACATTTAATTGACTTTTTTCCTATTCAAATCATCAAACTCACATTTCTTAAATACCAGCTGCTGAAATTATAGAAATAAATAGTCTCTGTCATACTGAGACTCACAACCCAGAAAGGAAAGTAAATATGTAGAAAATATTTCTCGGCAGATTGAGAAATCCTGTGCAGGAGCAATATTTTATTCAAGAAAGTGAGGGGAATCACTCATAACCATGTTTAAAGATATCAGAGAATCCCCTATTTAGATCTGCATTTGGTTTCTATCTACTTGCAGATATAAGACTGCGTTTTCAGAATGCACCAGTACGGTAACACAAGGCTCTAAACACACCCAGGTGGGTCTCCCCATGCTTGCCCATATATTAGGTCACAGGAAAACATTAGTAAATTAGACAATGTAGAAAAGTACTTACTTGTCACAATGCAATAACACTAGCAATTATTAACAAAATTGAAAAGCAAAAAAGATCTATTCATTTGGAAATTTAAAGCCCTTTTTCTAAACAATTGGGTGAAAGGGGAAATACAAACAGAAATCACAAAATTTCTGAAAAACAGTGAAACACTACCTTATAGTGAAACACTATCAAAATCTATAGAAAGCATTTCAAACAATGAGCATAGAAAAATTCATAGCACTAAATGTTTTTATCAATAAAAATGAAAAAGTTATAATGTATTGAAAATTCCAGTTCAAAAGCTAAAAAAAGAGCAAAGAAACAAATACAAACAGAAATCACAAAATTTCTGAAAAACAGTGAAACACTACCTTATAGTGAAACACTATCAAAATCTATAGAAAGCATTTCAAACAATGAGCATAGAAAAATTCATAGCACTAAATGTTTTTATCAATAAAAATGAAAAAGTTATAATGTATTGAAAATTCCAGTTCAAAAGCTAAAAAAAGAGCAAAGAAACTAAAAAAAAAAAAAAAATAGCCAAGAAAGGAATAATAAAGATAAAAACAGAAGTAGGAATATAAAAAAGTAGACCTACTATTTCAAATCTTGACATTTTAAAAAAAAATTAACAAAATAGACAAACTACCAGTTAATCTGACCAAGGAAAAAGAAAAAATATATACAAAAATAGAAAATGGCAAAGAGTAAAACATTAAAATAAGAAATTGATTAAAAATAAAAGACAGTACTTTAAAATCTTACATACAAATAAATTTGAAAAACTAGATACAAAGAATAATTGTCTAGGACATTCAGACTTTAAACTGACCAATATTTATAAAAGAAATAGAGAGATTTTCAAGAATTTACCCCCCAAAAGAGTGCAGAGAACCTACAATTTCAGTGGGAGAGCCTTTAAAGGAGGTTTATTCTACATGTCTTTCAAACACTAGTTGCTCCAAAAGTACTATACATTGCTTAAGAGTGTTGCAAAAGAGGATTAAGAAGGTAAAACACTGATAATTAGATCTAAAAAAGACAGCACATATAAGAAAACACCACCAAAGAAAAATGATACAAAACTACTAAATAATAAAAAAGTACTAAGTAAAAAATTAATAAACAGAATTTCAACTGTATTAAAAATAAAAAACATCATGACCAAGTGGTACTTATTTGAGCAATTTAAAGTTGGATGAATATTAGAAAATTTAATAATATAATATACTATATAATATATTTAAGAGAAAAAATCATATGATTATCTCTATGCATGTTAAAAAAAGCCCAGACAATATTCAATACTTTTTCTACATTCTACTAAAAACACAGAAATATAAAATAATAATTTCTTAATCTGTTAAAATATATACACTTCATTCTTAAGGCTAGCATCTTCATGGAGACTAATGGCATTTTGAGTAAATTCAAGAAGAGGCAAGAATGCTCACTGTTTCCACTATTATTAACATTATAATAGAAGTATCACCTAATGTAATTGGATAAGAAATATCATAAGATATTAATTTGTAAAGAATTAAAAACATCTCTAGAAAATACTAGAGAATCAATGAACAGTAAAACTAATTTAAATAGTGAACTCAAGGTATCAGGATATATAATTAACACACAAAAATCAATAGTTTTCATAGATACAAACGATAATCAGCTAGAGGACATACTGGTAAAGAAATCCCCATTTACAATAGCAACAACGATGATTAAATACTTACAAAGAAGTTTGAAAAAAAGAGGAAATCCTATAAGAAGAAATATTCCTGAAAGACATAGAATTAGATTTGAATGAAAGAAAAGGCATCCCTGTTCTTGCATCAGAAAACTCTACATCATAAAGATTTTAATTTAACACAATCCTGTTAAAAATATCATTTTTTTTTATCAACCAAACAAGTTGCTGATGAAGTTCATAAGGAAAAACAAACATGTGGAACTAGTAAGGAACACACTAAGAAATAAAAACTACAAAAGTGGACTAGTCCTACCAGATATTAAACCATATTATAAGTTTCTACTATAAGCCATACTATAGTTAAAACAGGTGCTACTACCACAAGAATAGATATATGAACTAGCAGAATAGAATAGAAAATCCTGGGATAAATGTAAATAAATATGGAAATAACAAAGATAGCATCTTCAATCACGGAAGAAAAGATAGGCTTTTAAATAAATGCTGCTCGCACAACTGGGCAGCCACTTGGAAAAAACATAAAACTAGATCCATATCTCACAACATACATAAGAATAAAATCTACACTTATATAGAAACTAAAAGAAAAAAATAGATATAATAAATAATCTTATAAATTTAAGTAGAAAAATATGGTAAATGGTAAATTCCTTTAAAAACTCAGTGTAGAAAACGTTTTCTATGCTGACGCAAAATCCAGGGGCAATCAAAGAAACAATTCATAAATTTGAGTGCATAATTTTTCTAAAATTTTTATGATAAAATAAAGTCAAAGAACTGCCAAATTAGAAGAAAAGGTTTGCAACATATATCACAAATAAAGGGCTAATATCTATAATACATTAAAACTTAAAATTTAAAGGGAAAAAAAAAACAAAAACTCCTATAGATAAATGGGTAAAATATATAAACAAATAATTTATAAAATTGATACAAAATTGTCTGAAACATATGAAAAGATATTGAACTTCATTCATAAATTACCCTTGAATATGAATTTCTCACCTACTTGACTGGCTAAAATTTAAAAATCTGACAACAGTAAAAAGGTATGAGGGCTATTTTTATGAGCTGACTTGGAATGCTTTCCAGGATGTACTGTTAAGTGAAGAAAAGAAAATACAAAAATGTAAGAAAGAAGAGCAAAGAAGAAAATGTACAGGTGACTTATCATTTTACAGAAAAAAAAAAAAGAAGTATAAACCAGAAATAAATGAGACAAGTTACTTCCAGGAGACGAATAAGAATAGAGCAGGAAGAATGGAAAAATGTGTGTGTGGGCGGGGGGGGAAGTCTGACAGTTCTTTGAGTGTACCTTTTTTATAGTTACCTCTTATTACAGTAATAAAATTATTATAGCAATAATTAAAATCGACAAATGTTAAACAATTAATTTTGTAAAAATCACAAAATTATTACTTGGCATGATGTCTGCTATTTCTTGATTTTCAGATTTCTGAATTAATAGTTCATTTTTTAATGCAACAACTTTTATGAGAATCTACCATTTGTAGAATGCGATGGTAAGTAATAAAAACTTTGAAATGGATCAAGTACTATAATTAACTTCAAGAAACTTGTACTCTAAGTAATGTCTTGTGTAGAAAAAAATCAAAATATTATAGATGTACAGAAAGTTGAAAAAAGGCAAAAAAATAAATTTCCAAAACAAAATAAGAATTTTTAGGTTAAATTTATTGGGGTGACATTGGCTAATAATATTATATAGGTTTTAAGTGTGCAATTCAATAATACATCACATGAATATTGCATTGTGTATTCACCATCCAATGTTGAATTTCCTTCCATCACCATATATTTAACCTCCTTTACTTTTATCTACCTCTTTCCACACTCTTCCCTCTGGTAACCACTAAACTCTTTTCTATGTCTACAAGTTTTTGTTTGTTTGTCTTGTTCATTTGTTGCTTTCAGTTTTATATCCCACATATGAGTGAAATCACATGGTTCTCAACTTTTCTGACTTATTTTGCTTCACATGGTGATCTCAAATCCTTCCACATTGTCCCAAATGGCAATATTTCATCTTTTCTTGTGGCTGAGAAATATCCATTGTATATATGTACCACATTTTTATACAATCATCTATCGAAGGGCACTTTGGTTGTTTCCCTGTCTTGGCCACCGTAAATAATGATTACATCTGTCTTTACAGATATGTGTTTTCATATTTTGGGGTTTAGATACCCAGAAGACGGATTGTTGGGTCATATAGTGATTCTAATCTTAATTTTTTATGAGGAAACTCCATAGTGTTTTCCATAGTGACGGCACCAATTTACATTCCCACCAGCAGTGTATGAAGATTTCTTTTTCCCCGTAACCTCTCCAACACTTATTACTTATCCTATTGATGATAGCCATTTTGACAGGTGTGAGGCGGTATCTCATTGTGGTTTGGATTTGCATATCCCTAATAGCTAGTAAAGCTGAGCATCTTCTCATATGTCTCTTGGCCATCTGTATGTCTTCTTGGGAGAAGTGTTTGTTTAGGTCCTCTGCCCATTTTTTTTTTTTAGGGAGGGGTAAAGAAAGGAAAAAGAAAGAAAAGAAGTAGAGGAAGAGAAAGAAGAAGAGGGAGAATTTTTTAACTGATTTTTAAGAACTCTTCTCTGTATTTTAAGGGCAGTAACTTTGTCGATCATATATATCATATATTTATTTTTCCTAGTTTGATATTTGTCTTCTAATTTTAATTTGTTAATTTGTTAATTTTAGTTAAAAATAACATTTCATTTTAATTTGTACATGTTTATCTTATTATTTTATTTTTTTATTTATTTTATTTTATTTTTAATTTTTAACATTTTATTATTTTACTTTTTTCTCCCTTCCCCCTTCCACCTCCCCCGTGGTAACCACTAGTCCATTATCCATGTCCGTGAGTCTCTGTTTGTTTGTCTTGTTCATTTGTTGCTTTTAGGTTTATATCCCACATATAAGTAATATCATTTGATTTTAAACCTTTTCTGCCTGGTTTATTTTGCTTAGTATGATTATTTCAAAGTCCATCCTTGTTGTTGCAAATGGCAGTATTTCATCACCTCTTATGGCTGAGTAATATTCCATTGTATATATGTACTACAGCTTCTTTATCCAATCATCTATCATAGGACATTTCAGTTGCTTCCATGTTCTGGCCACTGTGAATAATGCTGCTATGAACATCGGTGTGCTATATCTTTTGAATATGAGTTTCAAGTCTTTGGGGTAAATACCCAAGAGAATGATTGCTGGATCATATAGTAGATCAATTCTTAGTTTTTTGAGGCACTTCCATACCACTTTCCATAGTGGCCATAACAATTTGCAGTCCCACCAGTAGTGTATGCAGGTTCCTATTTCTTTACGTCCTCTCCAACATTTGTTATTACTCGTCCTGTTGATTATAGCCATTCTAACAGGTGTGAGATAGTATTTCATTGTGGTTTTGATTTGCATTTCCCTAATAGCTAGTGATGTTGAGAATCTTTATATATTTATATATTTATATCTTTTTTATAAATTTGTTGGCCATTTGCATGTCCTCTACGGAGACGTGTCAGCCCACTTTCTGATTGGTTCATTTATTTTTTTATTGTTATTGAGTTCTTTGTATACTTTGGATATTAGGCCCTTATTGCAGGCATTGCTTGAAAATATATTTTCCCATTTGGATGGTTGTCTCTTTACCTTGTTGACAGATTCTACTGCTGAGCAGAAGCTTTTCAGTTTGACATAGTCCCATTCATTTATTTTTGCTTTTACATCCTTTGCCTTTGAGATCAAATTCACAAAATCTTGATTAAGTCCAAGGTCCTTGAGTTTAATTCCTATGTTTTCTTCTATGCATTTTATTGTTTCACGTCTTCAATTCAGGTCCTTAATCCATTTGGAGTTAATTTTGGTGTGTAGTGATAGACAGCAGTCTAGTTTCATTGCTTTGCAGTGACAAGGCTTTCCTTTCCCCACTGTATTTTTTTTTTCAAAAATAATTTGCCCATATAAATATGGGTTTAATCACTTCTCAGTATTTTGACTAAGACCAAGTGTAGTATCTGTTCTTATCAGTTTAATAGATATAAGTTTGCTTCTGGACTCTCGATTCTGTTCCAGTGGTCCATGTGTATGTTTTGCTGCTAATACCATGCCGTTTTGATTATTGTGACTTTGTAGTATAATTTGAAGTCGGGCAGAGTGATGCCTCCAGCCTCATAATTTTTTCTCAGGATGGCTTTGGCAATTTGGGGTCTTTTGTGCTTCCATACATATGTGATGATTTTTTGTTCTATTTCTTTAAAAACTGCCGATGTCATTTCGATAAGGATTGCATTAAATCTGTATAATGCTTTAGGTAGTAAGGTCGTTTTAACTATGTTAATTTGTCCGATCCAAGAACACGAAATATCTTTCCATATCTTTGTATCTTCTTCAATTTCTTTCAATAAGGTCTTATAGCTTTAATTATATAGGTCCTTCACTTGTTTTGTTAGATTTATTCCTAAGTATTTTATTCTTTTTGTTCAATTGCAATAGGAATAATTTTTTTCCACTTCTTTTTCTAGCGCTTCATTATTAGAGTATAGGAACGCTATGGATTTTTGAATGTTGATTTTGCATCCAGAAACGTTATTGTATTTGCTAATTGTTTCTAGTAGTGTTCTTGTGGAGTCTTTAGGATTTTCTATATAGAGAGTCACGTTTATCTATTTGGGCTCTTTCTTGTTTTTGGAGATAGGCCTGTAATGATATGAACTTTCCTCTTATGACCGCTTTTGCCATGTCTCAAAAGTTTAGTATGTTGTACTGTCATTGTCATTAATTTCTATGTATCTCTTGATCTCTCTTTTTATTTCTTCTCTGATCCAGTTATTCTTCAGTAGCATTTTGTTTAATCTCTATGCATTTGTGGTTCTTCCTGATTTCTTTCTGCAGTTGATCTCTAGTTTCAAAGTATTATGATCAGAGATTATAGTTGGTATGATTTTAACCCTCTTATATTTGTTGAGGCTATCTCTGTGTCCTAGAATGTGGTCAATCCTTGAGAATGTTCCATGTGCACTAGAGAAGAATGTATAAGCATTTGTTTTTGGATGAAAGGCTCTGTAAATGTCAATTGTGTCCAGTTGGTCTAATGTGTCATTTAAGGATGTTATTTCCTTATTGATTTTCTGTTTGGATGATCTGTCCATAGCTGACAGTGGAGTATTTAGGTCCCTTACTAAATTATGTTTTTGTCAGTCTCTCCCTTTAGTTCTGTTAGTAGTTTTATATATTTTGGTGCTCTCTGGTTGGGAGCATAGATATTGATAAGTGTTAGATCTTCTTGCTGGATGTTTCCCTTTATCATTATGAAGTGTCCATCATTGTCTCTCTTTACCTTTTTTATCTTGAAGTCTATTTCGTCAGATATTAGTATGGTTATACCTGCCTTTCTCTGGATGCCATTTGCCTGAATTGTTGTTTTCTATCCTTTCACTTTAAATCTATATTTGCCCTTGCAGCTGAGATGTGTCTCTTGAAGGCAGCATTGTGGTTGGGTTTTGTGTTTTGATCCAATCTACTACTCTGTGCTTTTTTATTGGTGATCAGTCTATTTACATTAAGGGTGATCATTGAAATATGAGATTTTCCTAAATCCATTTTATCTTATT
>NW_006439568.1:26733004-26803229 GCF_000325575.1 Pteropus alecto | reverse complement strand
ATTTTTCGTTCTTCAGTTTCTTTCTTCTTCCTTCTGATTTATTTCTAGATATCTGTCTTCAATATCACTGGTTTCCAGTAGGTAGCATCTAAGCCTCTTGGATCTGCTTTATATAAAGTCTTAATAATGTATTTTTTTTCTTATAGATGTTTAATCACACTTGCTATTTTCATTCTCAGGCCCTGTCAGTATTAGCGATAGTTTTGGTAATGTTTGCTCAGATTCCCCTGGGCCTCTGCATTGTTCTGCCTCCAAGGCTATGGGTGTAGGGGCCTTCTGGATTGGGAGATAATGTCTGCGGCTTAGCCTCAGTTTTGCAACTGCAACCAGTAAAAATCAACTGTTGTTTTTTTGCCATCCCTGCTTTTCTGCTGTCCCTGTTTCTCTGCTTTCTGCCCTGATGACTGGGCACTGCCGCCAGCCGCGTGGAGCTAACAACACTTGCTGACTGGGCTCTTTAGGGAAGTCACTGCACTTTCTCTTCTCCCCCTCCTCCTACAGGGGGCTCCAGCAGCTGCAAGAGGCATCTTCTTTGTTTCTCCCAGTCCGCTGCCCGACACCTGGGGTTCTGACCTGTGGTAGCTCTTATGTGCAGATGCCATGCTCAGACATGCTGGTGTGCAGTTTGGGTGTTTTTTGTTCAGTTTTAATGTTCAGCTCATTGTTGTTTCAAGAGGAGATTTCTAGGGACATCTCACTCTGCCATGTTTAATTCAATCTCTGGCCCTCTGCTCATTTTTTAATTGGATTGTTTGCTTACTTGTTATTGAGTTGTATGAGTTTTTTACATGTTTGGGATATTAGCTCCTTATCGAAGATGTTGTTTGCAAATATCTTCTTCCATTTAGTTGGTTGCTTCTTTGTTTTGTTGATGGCTTCTTTTGCTGTGCAGAAGCTTTTTAGTTTGATATAGTCCCATGCATTTATTTTTCCTTTTACTTCTCTTGCTTTTGAGGTCAAATTTATAAAATCCTCTCTAAATTTAAGGTTCATGTGTTCAGTACTTATGTTCTTTTCTATGAAATTTATTGTTTCAGGCTTATATTTAAGTCTTTGATCTATTTTTAATTAATTTTGGTGTATGGTGACAGATAGCAGTCTAGTTTTACTTTGGCTTTCCAGTTTTCCTAGCACCATTTATTGAAGAGGCTTTCTTTTCTCTAGTGTATATTTTGGTTTCTTTGTCAAAAATTATTTTCCTAAGAATTGGGCTCTCAATTCTGCTCCATTGATATGTGTGTCAGTTTTTTCTGCCAATATCATACTTTTTTGGTTATTGTCACTTTATAGTACCTCTAGCCTTGCTCTTTTCTCTCTAGATTGCTTTCACTATTCGGAGTCTTTTGTGATTCTACGCAAATCTGATGATTTTTTGTTCTATTTCTTTAAAAAGTGCCATTTGGATTTTGATAGAGATTGCATTAAATCTGTATATCGCTTTGGGTAATATGATCATTTTAACTATATAAATATACGTCTTAATTTAATTCTAATTCCTTTATTATTTTATGTCATACTTTCTTCTAAAAATAATATAAAACCAATTAAAGTTAAAGATATCGACACGCTAGACTCATTAAAATTTTAAAGCATATGTACATCAAGTAAAGAAGTAAAAAAAGAAGTGGAAGTGAGGGAAATTAGGCAAATTAAAGCTAAAATTTAGGGAAGAAAAAATCTTATTTGTAAACTACCAGAAGACAAAAAAGGAAAAGCACTGCTAAGTCAGAGTTCTTACTATCTAATTAAAAAAACATACATTTGCAATGACATGGATGGACCTAGATGTTATTATGCTGAGTGAAATAAGTTAGGCAGAGAAAGATAAATACCATATGATTTTACTTATATGTGGAATCTAAGGAACAAAAAGAACAAATTAATCAAAAACGGACTCACAAATATAAAGGACAATTTGGTGATGGACAGAGTAAAAGGAGGTGGGAGACTGGGTGAATGAGGTGAAGGATTAAAGAAGTACAAATTAGTAGCTGATAGATGGACACAGGGATGAGGAGCATGGCATAGGGGATGCAGTTAGCATTAATATATTGGCTAGGTGGAAACCAGAGAAGGAACAACTAAGGGGATCATTTTATAAACTATATAAATGTCTAACCAATGTACTATATACTTGAAACTAATTTTTAAAAATGTTATTGAAAAACAAACAAACAAAAAACTTAGATCAATTCATCAGTTAAATAGGTTGCCAGACATTGAGGACCCTTAAGAACTTATTTCTATGCCTTCTCGTAACACAAGAAGCAGGAAATGTCTATATATAGTGTAATAGAGCTCTCTGTTACTTCCAACTGAAAGTATTTCCAATTGATACACAATCTGCAAACCAGACCAGATGTGATTATTTCAAACACCTTAACAATATAATTGTATTAACCTAAGTAATTCTGTAAGTTAGACCTTCAGAGGGGGAAAAAAATCAATCTGAAAATAAATAATGTACAAGCAAAACAAGACAAAAATAAATAAATAAAACAAGGCAAACAACAACAACAAAAAAAAAAAACACCTTCCCTTGTTTATAGAAACTGGGCCTTGGCACTGCCCTCATATTCAGCGAATTTCAGGTCTGAAGGAGAAAAGGAAAAATGACTAAAGATCTGGATCCAAAAGACCCAGTCTACTCTAGAGTTCTGGTTGACTATGGACAAATGAATTTGGAGGTTAAAGTCTAGCCAGCTATTCGAAAATTGGCTAAAATGTAGATCACATATCCAGTATCAGCACTAAAGACAAAAAAAAAGCAGATATTTGAAGTCGCAATTCTCTGAATCAGATTTTACATGTAACAAAAGGCCATGAAAACCAAATTATTTTTATTATCTTCAATGATATCCTGTTTTACTCTCGTAATTTTAGAGAGTTTCATTCAGGAAATGAAACGTTAATTTTTAATAGTTTAAGTTCTGGATTTTACTTTTATGTTTTATCATTTAAATTCTTAATCCAAATATGGTGATTATTTTAAACTTATGGAAAATGATTAAAATGAGGCTAAGCAGAAAGTTGCTGGATCCAATTGCTAATTATATATTCTCTTAGATTTTAAAGATACTAATATATACTTGATCCATGCTTGACAGAATAAGAGAAAGTCCAAACCTAGTAAAAATAATAAATTCAAAGAGAAATATAAATGCAAAATAATGGGATCAGAAGTAATAGCAATATTATCTTTGCTGTGCTAATACAGAGATTTTTATTTTAAATAAACAGAAATTAGGGAAAAACTATACCAAATCTGTGGCAACATATCCATGTCTGAATCAGCAGTTCATATGCCTGATTATTTCTGAGATGGAAACAGATGACAGGTTCATAAGAGGGCCTCACACAGGGCAAGCAAGGAAGAAAAGTCCACTAGGCTTGCCTGTGCATGTCTCAGAGCAGGCTATTATCCATGTTTAAAAACATATAGTGAAGGTTATAGGATACTTAGTCAACCAATTTGTATTTCATGAAAGTACAGACATCAACCATTGAAAATATCTATTGGCCTTCTAGTTTGGTAATCTCCTAGGCAAAACTGCCACTCAAATGGTCTGTTTTCTAAAGAACTGTGAAGTTCTTAGTCATCTTACATTCTTAATTCTTCTGTCCTTTTTACATTGCTAGAAGGCAATGTGACTCTAAGAAGTTTAATGTTTCTAACCTCTAGGTCACATCTTTTCTTCCTACCATCCAATTCCAGGCAATCATTAACTATTTTTCTCCCTTCTTGGCATTTATGCCATATTTGACCTGTGAATATGTTACATGTAAAATAGAGCCTCTACCAACACACACACACACAAAAAGCCATCCAGGAAGCTTATGTAGTCATAATTCAGTTTAAAATTAGATAGTAAGCCTAAATAGCTCTTAAACAGGAAATTCATGTCTAAGAGTCAGTACTTGTTGACATTTATTTTATATTTACTTCTGAGTTATCTAATTTTGACAATTGATTAGAAATAGCAAATGACACAGTCTGATATTTTGAAGAAATATACTAAAACAGAACTGGCAAAACACACATGCCTGATGCTGAAAGGGGCAAAGACTGGTACAGATCTGTGTCCACACACTTCACACCAGCAATTCTATGGCGCAAACTACCAGTTGTTACAGATATAGGCAGTAATATCATAAACTCTACAAACTGGAGAGGATCCTAGAAATCTAGTCACATCTCTTTACCATTTAGAGTCTTATGAATTTCTCCTTCAACAATATCTCACAGTGAGGATTTTGTCACTGAATGAACACAAGAGCTACCTCATTGCCTCATAAGGAAGCTTGTTCCATTTTGTAAAACATTTTTTAGAAAGCTTGTTCTTAAAAAATCAAAAACTGCTTACCTGTAACTTCAATTTATTGATTCCAACTCATTTACTCAACCAGCATTTAAAGAGTAACTATTCTATGTAGTAGACAGTATTTTCACAAACACATCTGGCCTTATCCATCTACAAAAATATATCTATGAATGTGAATAAAAATAAAACACTAATTGCCTTTCCTTTGTCACTGTCTCAATTTCTTCATCCTTAAGTCTCAGTACTACTTACCTGAATCAAACCTCCTAAGAAGGAAACAGCTGCAGCGATACCAATCCTTTGCATCTCAAAGTCAGATAAACCCAGCACGCTTGTGTTACTCTGTGTGGTGAGGTTCTGGCTACTTGCAAGGACAAGACGTTCCACTGCGTTGGCTGATATTAGGGATGTCAAGGCAAAAGTGCCTAAAAGGAGTGGAAAATCTCCTATTAGTAAAAGACTCAATAAAAATTGTTGGAGTCCACCATTAAAGTAGAATCCATGCAGATTTTTAGAAAAAAATCTCCTCTGTACCCCCACTCCTCTTCCCTTCTCTTCACTTTGTGGAATAAACAGAAACTTACCTATATAGACACATAGTCCTTCAACCAGCTGCACATATCTACTTGCTATTCCCTCCCAGGCCATACATTTTCCCACCTCTGCAGACCTGCATAGAGAATGTTCTCAGGGCAGGGATTAAGATCATGGACTGGATATGAATCCAGCTCTTCTCTTTATCACTAATGTGACCTAAAGCATATTACCCTGAGTCTAAATTGCCTCATCCATTAAATAGGAGTCATATATACCTATATTTCAAAGTTTTGAACAATATAAATAAGATGATAAATATGAAGACCTCAGTGGGCTCAGTGGCGAAATATGAGTATCTCTTTGCCTAAATCTGGGGCTCTGTGCTTGATATGCTTGCTCTTCTATTATAAATCTACCTGTGCAAACCCTCTTGTCTTTCAAGGTCTGGCTCCAATCCCATATTCAACAAAGATCCATCCCAGATCCTGCAAGCCAGGTTTAATCTTTCTATTCTCTGTGTTTTCATAGCAGAGTAGATCTTTATTATAGTATAACAACATGCTGTCGCCATAAAATAATTAAATATAACATTTCTGTCTACTGTAATTAGATAAGTTTTGATGTATTTCCCAAGAATTGTCCTGGCCACACACAAATATGGAACCATTTTCAGTGTGTTCTCTTCCTTCCAGGAGTTCTGATGCCTGTCATCTTGGCATAGCATGTCTGAGAATGCAGCCACATGAACAGAAAAATGCAGATTCTTACAGGGAGGGCTCACTAGATTTGTGTTAAAGAAACAAACTGTGGTATTGTGCAAACATTTCTTCTGGTTCAAAGACCTTACTTTGCTCTTGGTCATTTATGAAAAAGGGCCTGTGGCAGGATGTAGATATCCCAACACAAAGCATGCCACAGCATAGAGCAAGAGAAACATGAATCAAACAGAAATAGTTTTCAATAGAATCTCAATACAGACAAACCTAACCTTAAATCCAAATGCTGATACCTCAATCTCTTTATAAGTATTCTTCACCAATGGGGTTGTTATGAAGTATAAATAAAATAATGTAATACAGCATATATCATAGTATATGGCATGTAGATAGCACCAAAAAAAAGATAATTGTTATTTAAACTAAGATCAGTTTAATTAAGAATTAAACTGACCATGCTCTGTCATGGTCTGTTATTCTACATTCTTTGCTGTTCCATTGAGTTGATTGGACATAAATGCGTATAGCAAATTGAATACAGTTCTCTTAGGGAGCTAAGTCAGTCTCAATAAATCATCAATAAATATTAATCATCATATTCACTGTCCTCATCATAAAGTATGAAATTAAGAGCACATCAAGGAACAAATATATCTAATGACTGGAGACAAGATTCTGGCACCCAGGATGGACACCACCAAGTAGAGAATATTTGTCATAGAATCTGCTCTTGATAAGACATAATTTTTTCAGGATATGTTACAACAGAATTCCTCAAAGTCTGATACTCTTGAGAGTCAAAATAAAAATGTACTTTTTATTTTAAATCTCATAGAACATAGAACAAACTGATTTTACAAAAGCCACTAAACAAATGACTATAAAATTAAAGATGATATTCTGGAATTAATTTTTGAGTTTAGGCCTACCTTTCCCTGGATTTAGAGAAAGATAGGAGGGAACTGAATAGTAAGAAAGGGCAGTTTAAAATTTTTCTTGTCTACGGCCATGCCACCCTAAACAAGCCCGATTCCATCTGATCTCGGAAGCTAAACAGGGTCGGGCCTGGTTAGTACTTGGATGGGAGACCACCTAGGAAGAGCAGGTGCTATAGGCATAAAAATTTTTTTAAAAAAAATAAGGAATTGTAAGCTGACAGGTCCTTGCAATCTGTGAGGTCAACCAAGGGTTGCCTTGTCTAAAAAAATAAATAAAATAATAAAATAATAAAAAAATAAAATGTTTTCTTGAGGAAAGTAAAGTGAACCTCATCTGCATGTGCGTCACATCCCAAAAACATCTCCAAAGAGAGGACTTGCCAGCAATGTACGCGGAAATAACCATCTGTGTCAACATAGATATGGGAGTACTGCCTCTTTAGAAGAATGATGCTTTGCTGCTTCCTACACAGTTCAGAACAATCAAGAATATTGGAGCTGTGGGGGACTATGTAAGGATATTCTGTATGACATTCTACCTTCTCTGTCTTATAGGTCTCACCCTTGTCTTTACTTCCTCCCTACTACTTCTCTGCTCTTTCCTCACTTTCTCAACTTTTTACCCTGGTTGGGCTTTAAGCCTATGAGTGGGAACATTAAATACCACTAAACCTATATAGTAGTTTAACAGTACTGTGGGTAGCAGGACCTAATAGAGAAATAATACAGGCCTCAGATTTGGACAGGCCCAAGTTCAAATCCCAGTTCAGCTGCATAGTAGCTTGTGATTTTGGTAAAGTTACCTAACTTCTCTCAGCTTCCTTATTTGTAAGATGATAATAAAATTTTATAGTAATAAAAGTTGAGTAGAGATTCAATGATATTCTTATATCGAAAAAAAATCTAGCACAAGTCCTACCACATTGTAGACCTTCAGTAAATAAATGTTTCTTACTTTCTTTTCTTCTGAAACATTCCCAGTACAGTCTCCCTAATGTTTTTTCTAAATGCTGAATTGACTTTGCTCTTTATTTTTTTTTCTAATTTAGAAGATGAGTATATCCCATAAATGGTCGCATGTGAGTTACCTTAGACAATTCTGTTTCTACTGAATTCATACTCAGGTTTCTGTACTTTTATGTTTTTTTCCAAAACATGTTCTTCATAAGTCACATAAAGTAATGAATAATTTGTTCCTTTTTAAGGTGTATATATTATAACTAAAATAAGAAAGTTCAACTTTTTGAGCAAAAGAGCCCATCTGGTATCTTTCACTCTGGCTTTTGGATTATTTCCTTTTAAAGAAAGCTCTAACATAAATTATTATTACACTTAGCAATTCGTTATTGTATTTTGGCTAGTTAAGTTGCAAGTAAAATCCCAGATAGAGTGATTTTTCCTGATGAAAGCAATGTCAGCCTCTTAATAATAATGTAGAAGTAGGAATTCCCATGTACATATATACACCAAAATAAAATACAATAAAATGATTTTAAATAAAAATATGTTCTCTTATTAAATGTCTGCAGAAACTTTTTTGAGAGATTCAATTGGTCCTATGTTTAAGATCATGGGAAGGTCAAAAAAATAATTAGTTTGTGGGGGTCGGCAGAAAAAATGACATAGATGACAGAGGCTTTGTTTATCCCTGTTGTGACCACTTCAAAGTTGGGACAGAAACACATAGAAGACAACAAGCGAAGTCTCCTGGGATCTAGATGAACAGAAGCACTACAACTAGGAAGAGAAATAATTAATCAATCTGCAATGGTAGAAGGTAGGAGAAGGCGAAGATGTGAGGCTGCTCCATCCAGAGCTGCTGAGTGGGACAGAGGCTATGGAAGCAGCAGCCAGCAGCTGCAGATGCCTCTTAAAGGGGCAATGTCCACAACCAGGCTTTCGCACTGATGGACCTGCTCCTCTGAGCACCAGTGCCTGGTCAGCTACACAGAGGACACCAAGGACTTAAAGGAGGACCCTGAGTTGTAGAGTGATGGTCAGAGGTGAGGCTCTCTCCTAGGCAGAAGTGCTAGCAGGATCCATCTGTTCCTCTGTTGAGCCCTCCCACTCCCAGTGTGCAGAGGCAATGACACCATAGCTGAGACTCATCAAACTGAATAACAGAGGTCTTTCTGCCCAGAGGAGTCCCTGAAACTCCACCTCCCAAACTCACAGTTCCACCCAAGCCACATCCAGTTGTGTCTTCAGCGAGTCCAGTGCTCCTTGCTGAGCAGAGCCAAGACTCACTGATGGCAGCTACTTCCGTTTCTGGTGTGGCCTCTTGAAGCAACTATAAGCACGGCATTTGTGGATTACTTGCTGAATCTTAACAGGTGGCCCCAGAAGGGCACCGGCTGGAGCTAAATTTGACCTTCAGTTGAATCCCTCTCAGGACTGTGCCACTGGATATCTACCACACAAAGCCACACTAATAAGACTGGGAAACATAAGAGCTTTGCTTAGTACATAAAAACAGACACAGAAAGGCAGCCAAAATGTGAAGACAAAGAGGCAGAAACCACATGAGAGAAAAGAACAGAGATCCAGGAATAATGGTATCAAGCAATCTAACAGATGCAGAGTTCAAAACACAGGTTCTAAAGATGCTCAATGAACTTAAGGGAAGTGTAGATGAACTCAGTGAGAATTTTAACAAAAAGATAAAAAACAAAAATGGAAATGGAAATTTAAAAAGGGAACCAATTGGAAATGAAGAACACATTGTCGGAGATCAAGAGTATACTAGAGGGAATCAAAAAGTGGATAAAGAAGAGGATCGAATCACTGATATAGAGGATGAGGAAGCCAAGAACACTCAATCAGATTGGCGAGAAAAAGAAGCCGAGACTATAATAATAATTTAAGAAGCCTATGGGACACTATTAAATGTAAAAATATCTATGTCATAGGGATCTTACTGAAAACAAGAAGGTGAAGAGCTATTTGAAAAACTAATGATGGAAAACTTTCCTAACCTGGTGAAGGAAATAGACATGCAACTTCAGGAAGCTCAGAGAGTCCCAAAAAAGATGAACCAAAAGAGGCCTGCATCAAAACACATTATAATTAAAATACCAAAAGTTAAATACAAAGAGAAAATCTTAAAAGCAGCAAGAGAAAAACAATTAGTTAGCTATCAGAAAGCTCCCATAAGACTAGCAGCTGATTTCTCAAAAGAAATTATGTAAGACTCAACATGATGAAAACCCAGGATCTACAACCAAGAATTCTTTATTCATCAGAGCTATCATTTTGAGTCAAAGGACAGATAAAGAGCTTCCCAGACAAAAATAAGCTAGAGGAATTCATCACCACCAAGCCACTATTACAGGAAATGTTGGAGAGATTTCTTTAAGAAGAAAAAACATGTATTTAAAACTGGAATAAAGAATGGTAATAACTACATTCCTATCAACAAATACCTCAAATGGAAAAGAATTAAGTGCTCCAACTAAAAGACAGAGTGGCTGAATGGATAAGAAAACGAGACCCCTATATATGCTGCCTACAAGTGACTCACTTCAGATGAAAAGACACACGCAGACTGAAAGGAAGGGGACGGAAAAAGATATTGCCTTGATGGACCTAGAGGATATTGTTCTAAATGAAGTAAGTCAGTTAGAAAAAGAAAAATGCCACATGATTTCACATACATGTGGAATCTAAAGAACAAAATAACAACAACAACAACAACAACAACAAAAGCCATAACAAACTCATACATAGAGAGAATATTTTGAGGGCTACATATGGGAGGGGGTTGAGGGGGTTGAGGGGGGACAGAAAAAAGGGCAAAGGAATTAAAAACTTCAAATGGATAGTTACAAAATAGACACAGAGATATAAAGTGTAGCATAAGGAATATAGTCAATAATGTTGTAACAAATATGTAAAAGGGAAGAGAGGTACTAGATTTAGTGGGGTGATCACTTTGTGAGTCATATAGATCTCTAATCACTATGCTGTACAACTGAAATAAATATATTATTGTATGCCAACTATAATTGAAAAAACTCATTAAGTTTTACAATGTAAATACAAGCAACTAATTGTCTATTATATTTCAATAATGCCAAAAATAATTAGTTTGTATATTTCCCCTTATATATACTAATATTATTATTCATAATAATATTTGTTAAATAAAAAAAACTTACTTAAATGGATAATTACTTTACCATGAGGCAAAAGGATAATTGTTTCTAAAGGATTCTAAATATGTTGTGATAAAAAAAGAAATGAGAAGGACCAGCTGACTCTATCCTTTAGAAATAAAGGCAGAAATTAAATACCTTAAGCATTGATTGTGTGATAACATGACTATAGTTAAGTCTGTAAATTATATGTTTTTTGAGATGTATATTATTTACCCAATAAACTACATGGTTTCTATAGCTATTAGTAATATTTGTTAAATACAGAATCTTATATAAATGACAATTTCAAAACCATGCCAACAGTAAAGTATTTATAGTAATTCTTTAGGAAATAAAGTGGATTGTATAAATGTACATTTAGGTATGTACAAAGTTGAGTGGTTTTGAATTCTTAAAGAAATTATGAAAGGTTTTTTATTTGCCTTTTTCCATCCTTTGTTTAGAGAGCAGGATAATTTGCAGATAATAGACTTTAGGAACTTTTATTATTGTACTTTTCTAATTTTATATCAGCACAAAGGAAAATCTATTCTTGAGCAACTGGTTGTAAAGCAAAGTTTGGGCTTAGTTTTGAGGACAACTGGGTTTTAATCCATGCACCCATAGTTTTATCCATGCTCTTACAGAAAACTTTCTGAATTTGGGGTTCTTCTTTTCATTGTAAATATGCAGATAATAATGTCTATTTTAAAATATTGTTTTGTGACAAAATAAGATAACTTATGTTATCTTACAAACTTTGCTTTACAACCAGTTGCTCAAGAATAGATTTTCCTTTGTGCTGATATAAAATTAGAAAAGTACAATAATAAAAGTTCCTAAAGTCTATTATTTGCAAATTATCCTGCTCTCTAAACAATACACACACACACACACACATATATACATATATATATGTGTGTGTATATATATATATATATATATATATATATATATATATATATATATATATATATATATATATATATATATATATATATATATATATATATATATATATATATATATATATATATATATATATATATATATATATATATATATATATATATATATATATATATATATATATATATATATATATATATATATATATATATATATATATATATATATATATATATATATATATATATATATATGAGATGGACCAAATGATTAGAATCAGAGAGAGATTTGAAGATGCTACTCTGCTAGTTTTGAAGTGGAAGAAGGTACCATGAGCCCAGAAATGCAGGAAGCCTCTAGAAGCTGGAAAACTCAAGAAGGAACCCAGCCTTGTGAATATGTTCTGCTATATTAAGACTCATTTTAAACTTCTTACCTATGAAACAGTTAAATAGTAATTATTTATCTTGTTTTAAGCCACTAAACTTTTGTAATTTGTTACAACAGAAAAAGGAAAGTAACACAATCAATAACACAAACTGACCACTGAAGAAATAGACACAAATGGTAGTATTTACTTAAAGGCAGAGATCTTACAAAACAAAAAATAAACAGAAATACTTCTATGGATATTTCTAATTACAAGTATTTGTATTATTATTACCTTAATATTTAATATTAAGGTATCATTTTATAATAATAATAGCTTTTATTACATATTATTTTGTAGCAAGTACTAAATCAGACACTGTACATCAATCATTTCAATTCACAGTACAATCATATAATTTTTTTGAATTTTAATATCAAGAAAGAAGCAAGTAGACCTTTAAAACTGCTCAAAGTCATGCAGATAATAAACAACAAATGAGAGATACATCCAGGACTAACTCCAAAATTCATGTTTTTAACCATCTTGCTCTATTATGAGGCTACCGTACTTGTGATAGTTCATTTTGTATTTGGTAATGGAGAGCTAAGCAAGGTAAGAGATATATTAAAAAGAACATTATAAAATCTAGCTTCAAAGAAACCTAAAAGATCATTTAGTCTAAATATTAATTACAAGAAAAATATTTTTCAATATATGTCACTAAATTTTACATAGTCTTTTCTTTACCCCTCAAATTACTCACTTTCTCCATTTCACTATAAATTTAGAACATTTGTCCTTTTATGATCTTTTAACAACTAAAAATGCAAAGTCTTTAACAATAATATGTATTTATTATTGATACAGCAATAAATCACAATATGGATTGAGTATCTGAGGAACAGAAAGTTAAATGTCTTGCCCTAGTATTGATGCTTTCATCAATGTTAGATGTTTTCAGTTATAAAGTTAGAGATGTAATCAATAACTAATAATCACTTCTGAGGTCCCTTTCATTAGTAAATCATTAGTAACATGAGAAGTATAAACAGAAACAGAAATTATTACCTGTGGCAACATGACGTCCCATTCCAAATATGGCATAAATGATGGCAGGAAACAGAGACCCATATAAACCAAACACTGGGTGCACAGATGAAAGAATGGCAAAAGCCAACCCTGTGAAGAAGACTGATGTAATTAAGACCATTTTATAACCCCAAGGTATAGTCTATTACAAAGTAGAATGGATATTGGTTTATTTAATGACAAAAAAAAAAAAAAACAGAATTTAATTATTCTACTTGCTAATGACAGAGTAGCATTATTGTCCTAAATAACAGAAAATTTACAAGTTTAATTAATTTTTAAATAAACTCTAGTTATACATTAAATTGTTGAAACAGTGCGAGATATTTTGGCTATACTTAAAATACATGAAATGTCTACCAATGAATAGTCCTTTCTTTATTTTTAAAAACCCACCTGTGTTGCTTGTTTACTGACTATGTACACATAAAAGTCTGGTGAAATAAATAAAAAGTGAGTATAGAAGAATCAGTGGCAGAGACTGCTCTAGGATTTTATACAGGCAGATGAAAGGCAGCAATCTGGTTGTTGGGAAGGATGCTGTTAAGGACAGGTTAACTTTTGAATGCTAAGTATTCCCCCATCCCCACCAAAAAGCACTTCCTGTCATTTATAGAATAAGCAACTTTGAAAAAAGTATTGTAGTTATTGTATTGGTCATATGGAAAGCTTTTAAAATAACTTTTCTCATCCATTTTCAGATGAGTTATCTGATAAAAATTATCTATCAAGAGACAGAATATCAAATGTTTTCAAGTAAAATGTGACCCACATTTCAGAAGATCACCCAGACCCACTAAATCAATGATAGGAGAAAAAGATCATGCAGCATATTTAACAAAAGCATCTTAGATTAATCATACGGACACTAAATTTTGATAAATGTGATAAATACCAACAGGAGAGGAGTTGGGCAGAGGTAGACCTATTTGGCTACTTGCAAAAGGCACATGGAAATACAAAGCTAGAAGCAGCCAGATGACCTCCTCTTGCTTTGTGAATACTTACCTCCTATTTATCTGTTTGCATTATGACAATAATACTTCCCTTTCTCTTTCTTTCATCCCCACCTCCAAAAGCTATAACAAAATTAGTTCAAAAATTGAATTTCTGTGGATCACATATTGCTATAAATTAAAGTGGGAATAATTATATAAACATATTTAACCAAAATCTATAAAAGATCTCTAGACCTATGTATGCAAAACATCACTTCAGTAAATTCTATAAGAATAACCTCAAAGACCAGAAATCAACCAGACACTTTCTTTATATTATTTGATACTGATACTGAGCTTTCAGTTTAAACAACAGTGTTGTTCACTCTCAGTGCAATCTATTTCTCTGCTAATATGGCAATGAACAATAGCCAAAATAGAAGAGGAATAAACTAATTCAGATGTACAGTGCTTTATAAATTCATTTACCCTTTCCACAAATAAAAACGACCAGCCCCAAGCTATTCACCCACACACATCTTCAAAAATGAGAGAGAGCTTGATAAAGTTTTCTTTTTCTGCTTCATTTACTATTCTGAGTCATAATGTAAGCTATATACATATTATCACACGCACATTCGCACAATCTAAAATATATTAAATCTTCTAAAATAATGAAGATATTAACTAGTTACAGTTACTTATATGTTGGAATTATCTATACTCTTCTCTATGTTTAGTAAAACAGCATTCAATTCATGAACAGAATTACAACTCTCTAACACTATTAATTTGGGGGAAAATTGCTGTAAATGCCGATAGATATTTGTATTACTTAATCTAAATATCTAAAAACAATACTTACTCTTATTTAAGTTAGATTAGGTAATACAAATATTTAACAGTATTTACAGAATTTCCCTCCCCCACCACCATTTAATAGAGTTAGAGAGTTGTAATTCTGCTTTTGTTAAACAAATGTCCTGTTTTATTAAATATAGAGAAAAAAGTACCAACAAATGGGTATTAGTGTGTGTGGGGTGAGAGAGAGAGATCGAGAGAGAGAGAGAGAGAGAGAGATTGGAGAAGGGAACAAATGCTTGAGATGTTTAGATGACTAATTATTTTTAAAGATCAAAAATCATGTATTAGTAATGCAAGTCTGAAGTCTGCTATATCCACACACACAAAAAAGGATCTCTAGAAAACTTTGAAAGATGCCATTAAAAAAAACAAAAAACAAAAAAAACAACAAAAAAAAACGTTTTGCAGGTGTAGTAATGGTTAATAAATTGGAGGAATAAAAGAGACTCTATTTTCCCAAATCAATATCATCAGTGTTTTCAGGGCCTGTGAACACTGCCAAACTTTCAAATGTCTCTAAGTATAAAGTTGGACATTAACCACCAGCACCCCTTGCCCCTCCAACCCAGACTGCAGCGAGAATAGCTTCCCTAGATAGATCGCCTGACCCCTGAACAAGGACCATGAAAGTAGATAGGCAGCTCAGTGTCTGCCTCTGCTCCTACTATGATATCTTTGTTGAATTAGCTAGAGAATGACAAAGTAGCTACTGGTAAGAAAGAGAAATGTTTATCACAGAGAAGATGATGCTTTATATTTTAAGATACCAACATTCATTTCACTTTCAGGACAGTTTTATCTAAATTTACATAAGAACAATTATTCAGAATATCAAGGAAAACTGGAACTGCAAAAGATTGTGTCTAGAAATTGAGTTATATATCCAAAGTTGGGAATTGTGCTAAATTACATATAGAGAGCCACTCTATTGAAGACTTCATAATATGTCAGCTTAGTGACTTCACCTCTTAATTATGAGGTCAGGCAGATAGGACCTACAGGCAGTGGTTTTACTCCTATCAGGTGTGACTACAAGAATAATAATATTTTATAGACTGTAGTCTTTGGTTATGGAGCTTCAATTACTACCCAGAAAACTACAACTAACACAACTCAATGGAACAAGTAAGTATTCCAATAGAATTCACTGGCCCAGATGTCAATCCTTTTTGTTTTAATTTTTATTTTTCAATTAGAGTTGACATTCATTATTATTTTATATTAGATTCAGATGTAGAGCGTAGTAGTTAGACATTTATGTAATTTACGAAGGTACCACTCAGCATAGTGCCCACCTGGCACTATATATAGTTATTACTATATTATTGATTATATTCCCTAAGCTGTTCTTCACATCTCTATGAATACTTTGTAACTATCAATTTGTACTTCTTAATCCATTTACCTTTTTCAGTCAGCCTGCCAACCACCCTCCAATCTGGCAATCACCAGTTTGTTCTGTATGTGTGTATGATTCTGTTTTCATTTTTATTCATTTATTTTGTCCATTGATTTCACATATAAGTAAAACCATATGATATTTACCTTTCTCTGTCTGACTATTTCAGTTAGCATAATAGCCTCTAGGTCCATCCATGTCATTGCAAATGGTAAGATTTCATTTTGGGGGGCTGCATAATATTCCATTATATATATGTACCGTTACTTCTTTATCCAATCTTCTTGATGAGCACTTAGGTTGCTTTTGTATCTTGGCTATTATAAATAGTGCTGCAGTGAACATAGAGGTGCATATATCTTTTCAAATTAGTGTTTTGGTTTTCTTCAGATAAATACCAAGAAGTACATTTGCTGGGTCATAAGGTAGTTCTATTTTAAATTTTTTGAGGAACCTCCAAACTGTTTTCCATAATGGCTGTACCAATTTGCAATCCCACCAACAGTGCACAAGGGTTCCCTTTTCTCCACATCCTCCTCAACACTTATTGATCTTTGATTTATTGATGAGGTCATTTTGACAACTGTAAGGATATCTCATTGTGGTTTTAATTTGCATTTCTCTGATGATTAGTGCCTTTGAGCACGTTTTCATATGTCTATTGGCCATCTGTATGTCCTCTTTGGAGAAATGTCTACTCAGGTCTTCTGCCCATTTTACAATTGGATTGTTTATTTATCTATTATTTATTTGTTTGTTTGTTTGTTTGTTTGTTTTGGTGTTGAATGATATGAGTGCTTTGTAAAATTTGGATATTAACCTCTTACTAGATGTATCACAGGCAAATATCTTCTTCCGTTCAATATGCTGTCTTTTCATTTTGCTGATGATTTTATTTGCTGTGCAAACTTTTTAGTTTGATGTAGTCCCATTTGTTTATTTTTTTCTTTTGTGTCTCCTACCAAAGGAGATATATCAGAAAAAAAAAATTACCAAGAGCAATGTCAGAGAGTTTACTGCCTATATTTGCTCAGAGGATTTTAATGTTTTTAGGTCTTACATTTAAGCTTTTAATCCATTTTGAGTTTATTCTCATATATGGTATAAGAAGGTGATCCAGTTTCATTTTTTTGCATGAATCTGTCTAGTTTTCTCAACATCAATTATTGAAGAGACTGTCTTATCACATTTTATATTCTTGCCTCCTTTGTCATGACCATGTAAGTGTGGATTTATTTCTGGACTTTCTATTCTGTTCCATTGATCTATATATCTGTTTTTAAGCCAGTACCATGCTATTTTAATTACTATGGCCTTGTAGTATAGTTTGATATCAGGTATTATGATACCTCCAAATTTGTTCTTTCACAAGATTGGTGTGGCTATTCAGGATCTTTTATGGTTTTATATAAATTTTAGGACTATTTATTCTACTTCTGTGAAAAATGTCATTGGTATTTTCATAAGGATTACACTGACTCTATAAATTGCTTTGACTAGCATGGACATATTAACAATGTTAATTCTTCCTACCCATAAGCATGGTATATGCTTCTATTTATTTGTATCTTCTTCAATTTTTTTAATGATATAATTTTCTGAATAAGGTCTTTAACCTCCATAGTTAAATTTATTCCTAAGCATTTTATTGTTTTTAATACAATTGTAAGTGGTACTGTTTCCTTAATTTCTTTTTCTAATAACTTATTATTGGTTTATGAAAATGCAACCAATTTCTGAATATTAATTTTGTATCCTTCTACTTTAATTTTTTTATCAGTTCTAACACTTTTGGTGAAGTCCTTAAGTTTCTCTCTATATAGTATCTTGTCATCTGAAAAAAATGACAGTTTTACTTTTTTCTTTCCAATTTAGATGCTTTTTATTTCTTTTTCTTATCTGATCACTGTGGTTAGGGCTTCCAACACTATGTTAAATCAAAATAGTGAAAGTGGACATCCTTGTCTTATTCTTCATCTTAAGAAAAATTATTTTAGTGTTCCCCAATGAGTATGATGTTAGCTGTGGGTTGTCATATATGGCCTTTATTATGTTCCCTCTATTCCCACTTTGTTGAGAGTTTTTATTAGAAATAGATGCTGGATTTTGTCAAATGCTTTATCTACATCTATTGATGTGATCATATGACTTTTATCCTTCATTTTTTAATGTGGTGTACCACATTAACTGATTTGTGGCTATTGAATCAACTTTGCATCCCAAGAATAATTCTAACTTGATTACGGTATATGAACTTGGCAATGTATTGCTAAATTTGGTTAGCTCATATTTTGTTGAGGATTTTTATATCTATGTTCATCAGAGTTATCAGCTTATGATTATTTTTATAATGTCTTTGATTTCGAATCAGGGTAGCGGTGGCCTAAGGTAATGAGCTTGAGAGTCTTCCCTTCCCTTGAAATTTTTGGAATAGTTTGTTTCTATTTATTAGGTAGATGTGCTATGTCTCCCAGTCTTGGCAGGGCGGCCTTATGTAGTAGATGTTCCGTGGAGCCCAGTGGCACTATCTCCCTGGTCGACAAAGCTGGATATTTGCAGGAGTGTCCTTTGTGTGGGTTGCACATGAGCTCCTATTGTACTTGATACATGATTGCCGCTGGCACAACAGTGGATGGGATTGACCTGAGGGTTTACTGGCTATGAGGATTGGCCACAACTGTAGCATGTGAGCTACTTTTGGGGGCTGACCCCCTGGAGTGGGATTTGCACCAGCAGGCTCTGGTGTCTACTGAGACCACCCTTTGGTGTAGCACTTAATGCACTAAACAGGTGGTGCTCTGTTTTGGTCTGAAGTCAGCCCCCAGGTATATTGGTTTTTAGGGTCTCTTGCTAGGGGTTACCATGCAGATCAAGATCAGCCTCTGTCTGTGACCAGCTTGGGCACCTGGTCAGAGATACAAAGGAATCCACGGTTGGTTACTGCCTATGCTGGACCTGGAAGCACATGAGAGAGGCCATGCTGCAAATCAAGACTGGCTGCCACCTGTTCTTGGCCTGGGACAGCTCGGTAAAAGGTGCAGGGCGCTTGGAGGACCACAACCACCTGCTGGCTTTCTGTAAGTCTCAGCTGCTAAAAAAGCCTCTTGCTGTGTGTGAGTTGGGTGGGGCGAGGTTCCCCCAGTGGAGCCAGTGGATTTCACTAGGCCAATAAAAATTCAGATTTGGCCATGTGTGGGAAGGGCTTAATACAGGAAAGATGGTGTCTGCCCATCAGCTACACAGGAGAAGGGCCCAGCATAGAGAAAATGGCAGCTGTCTCACCAGCTCTCACCCAAAAGCCACTCAACTCACTTTCTCTCTGCATGTCTCTCGCACCTTTCAAGCCTCAGTTCCTCCCACGGAGCCCAGGATGAGTGCCTGGGAGTAAAAGAGTCTTGTGCGGGCCCTTTAAGAGGACACCCAGGTTACCAGCAGCCTTTCATCTCACCCAGATGGACAGAATGCCTGGTGATTTTCGCAGCCAGATGTTAGGGGGCTCCTCTTCCCGGCACTGGTGCTCCAAGCTGGGGAGTAAGGTATAGGGCTGGCAGCCCTCGCTCTTCAGGGGGCACCTCCGCAGCCTAGATATATCCCTCCCAATTCTTGACCGCCCTGTGTGGGTATGGAACCAGCCAATTTCACATCTCTGCCCACTCTAGTCTAAAAGTGGCTTCTTTTTTATATTTTTTAGTTATAGCACTTTTGTTTCACTAGTCTTCAGATGGTTCTCAAGGTTTATTTTTTTATAATTTAGTTGTAATTTTAATGTGGTCATGGGAGAAGGCAAGTACAGTGTTTACCTACTCTGACATTTTGACTGGAATGCTGAACATCATTTCTTAATGGGAAAAGGCCATGTCCACATTTATATATGTTTCTCTCTTCTACTATATCTTCCCCCATGTTACTGAAATGATAGAAAGATCAGGGCTTGTCTCAAGGTAAGCTCTTATATGTCTCTTTCTTTTTCATCCAAACCTTAGCTTTACAAAAAAAAAGGAGCACCTCTTTGATCTCAGACCTAAACTGTTTTGCTCTGCTCCAGCTTTGCTAGAACTATGCTGGGACACTGGTTGCCATTCTCTAAATGTATACCAGTGTATACAGTTCCCTTCAAATCCTCTCGAGAAAAAGAGTGGTTAATAGGACCTGATTTTTTTTTTAAGGACATTTCATATAATACCATATATCTGTAGCTAATCAAGTCTTGCCAGCTTTTTAAGACTGCCACTTTGTTCTCTATATTGATCCAGGTTTTTACCACCAAATATTTATTTCATATTTTAGTATATAGATAGAATTATAACACTCTTCATGTTTCTAAATAAAAACACGGAATTCTTTGGCAGCTCTCTACTAAATACAACCTACAAGGCAGAAAGTGGCTGAAACCAACATTCCACAAATTTTAATGAAGACAATGTTCCCACCCTTACATACCCGCACCAGACAGATATTGTAAAGGATGAAGTAACAAAATCATATTCTTATGTACTTTTGTAAAATTTTTGAGGTAGGAAAATATAACAAGTCACTTGTTCTACACTTTTCTGTCTCTTTTCAAGAACATAGCAAAAGACTGTGTATTCTTTCACATATTTTTTTAAATAGAAATAAAGAAATCTAGGAAGACAGATTAATATTCTTAAAAACAACATAATTTGGAGGCAGTAAGCACTTCCAAGAATTGAATATAATATCTTTGTGTGGGCAATGATAAAAATTATTTCCCTCTGATAACTGTTTGTTGTGGTCTTAGCATAGTTATTAGCAAACCACAGTGTAATCAGCTGTCTGGTTCACAGCGTCGGCATGCTCAGGTTTAAGCAATATTACAAGCAGGTCTCCCAGGGTAAATTTACATGTATTCAATACCACAACTATATGAAAACAAAATTTCCATAAACACATTTTCTTGGTTCACAGACAAATATTATTAATCAAAGAGGAGTAAGCCTGATTACAGATTCACTGCAGCCTATTATTCCCTTTTGTTGCTCCCTAGCTTTTAGTAAAGTCTCATCCAAACATTTTATCCATGTGTCACCTCTGACACATGATAAAAGCTATTATTCACTGATATTCAGCCAGTATTAAAGTGAATCTCCCCTTCCTCTTTCGTCCCAAGCTAGTCTAGCAGAGGGCAGTGAGAGGCTCTCAAGGGACAGAGGAGCTCTGGTATAGGTAATTTTTCCCATTAGCAGAGCCCTCTTCTGCCCTCAACCAGAAACTTTATCAAAGAAAATTACATGTCTTCATGGGACGGGGCAGCCTGAGAGGTTGACTTGAAAGGAGGATCAGGAGTTTCATTGCCCAGTGTGAGCCCCAGTTCTACTTAGGTTATTTCTGTTATACTCAAACCAGAGAAGAGAAAGCAGTGAGGAGTGAGGAATGGAGCCTAGCAGATACAGTTCTGAATTCTGCTTAGCAGTACTAGAATTGGGGGCAAGTCACCTAATGTTATGAGCCTTAAACTCCTCTTCTCATGAAAATATACAGTACAATATATCTATCTTGCTGTGTTTTATAGAATTAGGAACAATTAGTGTAACACATTTAAATTGTAGTAACACTCAAATGTATAGTTAAGATGATTAGAAGTAACCCAACTTAAACCTAATTAGGCAAAGAAAAAAATGTGTTTGTACATGCAAGTGAAAAGTCAGGGGTATACTAGCTATCATAAGGATTCAGTTTCTCTCTGCTATGTCCTTTGCTGGGTTGGCTTCATTTTCAGGCTGAGAGGCCCTTGGAACCTGTAAAGGTGTATCATCTTTACTGTCAGTAGTCCCATCACAAAATATGTCTCTTCCTTGAACGTCCCACATGTGTCTTGGGATCTAGACTAATTAGACCATTCAAGTCACTTTCATTGCCACTATCATTTTAAAATAAGAAATGGCTGACTTGTTGTGTAGTAAATCCATACTCTTGTGCCTACAGGGCAAATCTCATCCCTGAACCAATCACTGAAAGTGGGCTAATTATCATGACTTGCACCACAAGCCTTCACCTGGACCAATGACTGTGTCTGGATCTAGCTCTAAACACTGTTGTCTATTAGAATCTAGGACAACTGAAAAAAAAAAAAAAGAACAAGAAAAAAAAAGAAATACAATGGCTCAGTGTCTGGGAACTGCTCCCAGAAAAAATCTGATTTTAATTGCTTGAAATGAGACCCAGATATCGTGTTCTTTAAGCCCCAGGTTAGTTCTAATGGATCCTCAAGGTTGAGGATATTGGTCTAGGGGGACTCAATCTACTGATCAGCCTGGACTCCATCACTAGAGCCAAAATTAGAATTTCACACAAATCACATGTACTAAAAATGGATGAAGGATTATTCTCCAAAAACAATATGAGACATAGTTACTAAAAGAAACAAAAATGGACCCTAGCTGGCAGAAACAGCTATATAAGCCATACTACTATATAAGCCACATATCTTCACACTCGCTGCCTATCTATTTTGTTGCAAACGTTACCAAGTTCTGGACACCCTAAAAAGAAAAGTCATGATTTTTCTATGTGAATAGGCCTAAATATTATAGGAAACATTATTCTAAGTGCAGAAATATGTAAATGGCCCTTTAATATATAAATTTCCATTAATTACATTTATTAAAAATGAAAAGGAAATCAGAAGTGTAGAGTAAATCCTGGAGCTATGGTGAAAGATGGGTCATGGGACAAGGGGTACTGATGAAAAGGGGAAAATCCAGCAGAGTGTCGCTAGCTCCTGGGTATATTTTTATGGGGGTCAGCGCTAGTATAGTTTAGACTTAGTTAGCAATATTTGGCTGCCTTTGTTTCTGGAGAAGAGAAAAGTTGCTGTCAGGGAAACAGTGATTAAGGGAGTCAGGTTAGAGATATGTAGCTATTGCTAGGGTTCTGATTTCTCAAGGCTGAGACCATGCCGGGAAAAATTCTCGTACAAACATTTAATTTTTGCAATGCAATGCGCTTTACAGATTTCTACTTATTGTTCCACATGTCACTAAGCTGCCCTTAGGAGTACAATGAAGCTCAGCTTCCACACATGTTTTTGTGCCAGTAATGCTACATCTTCTACATAATTATAAGGAATATTCATCTTTTGTCTGTAGCCCAAAACACCGTGGCAGCATAAAATTTTCATGGTTTAGGAACAAAATTCTAGGTGATCTCTTGGAATGCAAGGCAAAACATTTTTACATTGCTCCCTAGTTGAGTAGGTTCTTACATGTCAAGTCATGCGTTTTAGATCTCTACCCTGTCTCGATGCTTGATTTTCAGGTTGGAAACAAAATTCCCTTAAAGTGGTTATTCAGGCTAGAATGTGACCTAAATACTCTAGAGACCAGAGTTTTATACTGCTTAGTTTGCCAACCATGTTCATGACATATTTTAAGTCAATGACATTTTCTAGAATGTTTGCTCATCTTCAAGATACATTCTGTAGTGATGTCCTATAAAATGTCAGTTAAAGAACATTGCAGTTGATACTAATTTTAATGCTTCTTACCTGATGTTAGTAATGAGAGATCTCAATTTTTAAAAAATATTTTTAAAAATACAAATAGTTTCTAAGAAATATTTGAACATGGTGAAAGAATTATCTAAAGTTTCTTTTCTCGTTTTTCTTCTTTGAAATGAGCACATCTACATTTATATTTATTTACATTGGGGACAGGCAATCACTCCTACATCAGTCTGGTATAGCCTATGGACTCCTTTCCAGAATACTTTTTAAAACTAAGTAACAGAAAATATATAGGATTATAAATAAATAAAGTATATTGGAATATATTAGTGCAGGTTCACAGACCTGAAGGTTCTATAAATCTAAGTTGAGAATCTAATCTTATACAATCTCTATATAAAGGCTTTATTCACAAGTGAGTTCAAGGCATTTTAAAAAAGCGTGTTAGAAGGTGTATTGGCAGGGGATACAAATTTAGATATTCATAGAGCTAGTCAGGTAACGGGAGTACTGGCAGGCAGGGTGGCAGTGCCTGTATGACTGGTGGCGATTGTGACAAAATGTGAAGTGCATGCCCTGTATAAAGGAAGTAGCCTTTATTAAGGTCTAACAGATTTTTGCCACGTGGGAATGGCAAATCTATATGGCTATATATTCTCCTTCTTCAAGAGAAGGCAAGCATCTGGATTTTTATATAATACTTATTAATGATGGCTAGAGATAAAAATAATACTGGGAAAAGGAAAGATACCTTTTACCAGATTTTCCCAGAGGGCTGCAAACTCACAACTTCAGAAAAGTAAGAGGAATTAGAAGAAATTAATTACTCATATTTTATGTCTTTTTTTTACTATCAGTATCTTTATTACATTTATTTTGAAAACATAAGAATTAATTTAAGTGTAATTCTTTCCTAGATTGGTAGCATGCTGTCCAAGAAAATCAGAGGCTTCGGGAGCTAAATTGCTTTTAATTATTCCACCAAACGTTTATTGAAAACCTGCTTCTATGTGCCAGGCATATACAAGTTGGTAAGAATATGAAGATTAAGACATTGTCTTTGTTCCCGGAGCTTACAGACCAGTGTGGAAAGAGTTATATCAAAAGATTATAATGTAATCTGTTAAGGCCAATCATAGAGATATGTAAAAAGTACAAAGGGAGTAGCAATGCCTTTCCAGGAATTTGAGAGGGATTCTCAGAGGAAAGATCTCTTTGAGTAGATCTTTGTACCAAGGGGCCCAGATTATTAATGATCCGATAAGTTATTATGAAGAGTTGGGCAAGAATTCTGAATAGGAAAGCGGAATGTTCAAATTTTTATGATCATTTTGGCTGCACTATAGAATATGGCCTACAGAAGGAGACAGAGTAGAAAATGAAGCCTTGAAAGATGAGAATTTCAATAGTTTAGACAGTAAACTATAGACGCAGCAGGAGGCAGGAAGGAAGATTACTTGGTTGGAAAGATATTTAGGAATAGAAACAACAGAAATTAGTGGTCGGTTTCATACTAATAGTCAGAGTGGCAAGAGAGGGAAGAGTTGAGAATGACACTTGAGAAGTAGTCTAGAATAAAATTTAGAGCATAGTCCCTGGAGCCAGACTACTTGAGTTCAAATCGTAATTCTTCCACTCATTTGCTGTGTGACTTTAAGCAAGTTATTTATCCTCTCTGAGCCTCGATTTCATATAAATGTCAGTATTCTTATAACAGTGTTTACAGTTGTGCCTGAACATAATAACTATTATTATTATTAATTATTATAATTCTGGTTAGGATGGTGGTATCATTCAATTTGTTTTAGAAGATTAAATATTGCATTTGAAGTGCATTTAGAAGTGCTAGCTTCGCATAGTTGAATATGTGAATCTTGGGTTGAGAAAAAACTTCATTAGCACAGTGATAAGGATTAGAGCCTCTTATTTGTAAAGATGAAATAGCCTAAGGCATTTTGGGGGAATTCAACAATTTTATATAATTCAATTGTGCTGAGTAACTGAAAAACTGCTTCATATATCAGTAGAGCAAAAACAGATATTTGTTTCTATAGTTTTGTTATGATGTGAGAACAAAAATTACCCTTTTTTCTTCTAATTTTCCTAAAGAAATGGAGCTGGTAATTATTGCCAATATTGTATTCACACAAATGAAAGGTAATAATGTCTAAATGCCTTCCTTACTCTATATTCTACTGTAGTTATTTTCCTTTACACTTTATCTTTGAGTCTAAAAACTGTGGGGATGAAACCTAAATGTAAAAATAATTTTAAGAGAAGGATATTTGTATCTTTATAAAGAAATACCTTCTGTTATTAATAACAGTGGTATTATGAATAAGTCTAGTTATTTTGACACTGTAGAGTGTAAAGTATAAAATGTTAAGAGTGTTGACTTTGGAATCAAGTCCCGACTCTACCGCTTATTAGATATGAGGTCCAGAGAAAATCACTTACATTTCTAAGCCTCCATTTTCTCATATGGAAAAAGAATAGACTGCTGTCTCTTGAGATTTTTTTAGGATTGGGGAAAATAACGTATATAAGGGGCTTAACGCAGTGCCCCTTAAAACAATGTTATGATATTTCACCTTTTATCTCTCCATAGTGGGTAAGCATGAGAAAGTTTAAGAGAATTGTTTTAAAAAGAATAGGTACTTTTAGAAGGATGAGTCTTTTTATATACCAACAAAAACCTTTAAGGTCTTTTTAGCTATGAAGCCTTGTCCAAGCTCTAATAGACTTCCAAAAGAACCAGCAGCCAGAGCCATAAATTTCTAAGACACAAGGACTGAGACAACTTTGTGCTTCTCATAGTTGGAGGCTAGCCAATATGTTTCTTCATCACCAATAAAATAAATGAATCATAAAATAGTATTTCTCAAAATCTATATCCAAATAAAAGCCATATAATTAATTACCAATGACTTACACATAAATGATTTCACTAATAACATATCACAGGTATCTTTATCACATTATCAAATTTCTTTATTGACCTGATATTTTACAAATATGAAAAAAAAACAAATTATTTAAAAAATATATTTGTCTTTCATTTCACATTAAATTAGAGCAAAGATTTATAAAATATACTGAAATTATCTGGTGAAAAAATCCTTATAAATTCATCTAAGTTTCAAAGTACATAGTAGTTTCTCATTTTCAATTTAAAATTGAATAAAAACAAGGCTGAAAATGCCTTATCCTGTTATTTGCATTGAATCTTTATGAAATATTACTATGTTTTGATGTTGGCAAAATGGTCACTAAAAATGGAATACAAGACAATTCAGAAAAATGGAATCCCATAAAATATGATAGTATTATAGATCTTAAAACCACCACTATATATTTTCCTTATCACACTAAAAACAGAAATATACAAACCACTTTGTTTCACCTACAGAATAATTCAATTAAGAGTGCTTATAATTTAACATCAGGAATAATAGTTTAAGCCAAGGGGGTAGTAAACTGCAAAAAAACATAAATCTACAAAGTATATGCTACGGAAAGTATTCCACTCTCTCAATCCTGAAAAGGTAGTTCCTTTTTTTACTACAGAGAGGAAATTATTACCTAAATTAATGGAAAAAATATGAATTTACCTTCAAGAAAAACACACACACACACACACAAACACACACGTTCACACACAAGTGCACACTAGAAAACTAAGCACTTTTCACAAGAGAAAGACCTATCTGAATCCAGAATATTATTTAGTACTTGCCTTGGGAAAATTAAAATTAGACTTCTCAACAGTTTAAATTTCTTATTGAGAAATAAATGCAGTGCATAATGTGTTACAGAATAAAATCGACATGCACAGTGAAACACATAAGCTCTAAGGGCATACAAGATTCTCTTTCCAAATAATGATCTTGGCAAAGAGCCTCCTTTATGTACAAAAACTATGTTCCTTGCTTATAGCAGCTCTCCAGGCTGCAAGAGGTAATGTGTGCTGCTAACTCGGTTTACAAATGAAGTGTTCAAGCCAGGAGATATTTTATAGTTTAATTCAGTGAAAGCAGAAAACTATATTAGCAAGGTCAAGCTGTAATAACTCATTCTCCAATAATTACTGATCTCGTACTGTTATATAGTATGAATTTTAACATTGCAAATATGTAATGTCATTCAAAAATTGGTTCAATTACTAATAGCTATAAAAATAGCAAAAAAAAAAAGACAACTAGTAAAACATACATAGTTATACAGATATTCAGTACACAAATATTCAATATGTTTATTCCCCCAGAGTCAATTAAATATCCATTTCATTAGCTCAGTTGTAGATCTGAGGTTACAATACTCTTTCACTAAAGCAAAGTAACTTTATTCTGCATAAAATGGGAAAATCAAATGTAGTACATTACCTTGTGTCACCTGTTGAATTGCCAACATTATCCCAGACACGGTATCTGGAAGCAAGTTTTCTTTCAGATTGTAATGTGGCGCCCATTCCAAAATAGGTAGCCGCCTTATACACCACTGTTTAAAGTCTTCACAATGGGGGATATGCATCTTGTTCCAGAGCACACTTTTCTTTTTCCTCTTTGCCCCTGTCATTTTTCAGATTACCTCTTATAGAAGTAAACTTTAGACAAGCAAACAATCGTTGCAGAACACCTCCTTTCAGCACCAGGCTCCAATTCGTCTGTGGTTAACAATGTCAAAGCTATTCAAAAAATAAATCAATGTAAGAGAAGGTCAGAGAGAGAGATTAACAGAAGCATTTAAATATATGCAGCCAGGCTGTATATCTAAATATGGTGCAATTAATTATTCTAGATAAAAAATAAAGATTAAAACCTTGAATTCTTATCTGAATGAGATGGAGAGAAGTGGTTCCTGTTAGTGTAATATTTTTCCGGTCTTGGAAAAGAAATGGATTCAGTGTTAAGTTGGTCTACAGCTTTCTCACCAATAAGTTCCCTTATATTCACTCCAGTCTTATTTTTTGGAGGGGGCTCCAATCCCAATGGCTAATGTAGTTTTGGGCGTGTGTTGGAAGTGAGCTGGGTTATGCTAATAAAATCAGGAAGCATTCAGCTAGTTCAGTCTCTCTCTACAAGATATGTAAAAACATAAAATTGCCAGAGGAGTCTGTTCTGAAAAGTAAAATCAGAGAATCCGGACTTATTTCTTTGAGAAGTGTATATTTTCAATATTATCAAATGACTACCAGTTCTACAAAATTCAGAAATATCAGAGAGCCTTGCTAATAGCCTTATCTATTTTTATTCCGTGGGAGATGAGATTTCCATTCATACAGAAACATTCAGACAGACACTGCCCACTCTGGGAACAGAATAGCCAGTTCTCATAAACAAACTGAAATTTCATCTCATAAGCATCACAATGAACAAATATTGGTGGCAACCATTCTTCCCTGTCTCTGAAACTACTTATTCAGTTTTCTCTATTTCTCCAAGTCATACAATTCTATCACTTATAGTTTTGTAAGTGAAATTTCTTAAGGATTAACATATGGTTGAAACTATTTTTTGAAGCATCCTCAACTCTTTTGTGATGCTGCCCTCTTTTCACATAACTTTTTTTGGGGGGAGTGGTCTTTTTTTTAGAAAGGGTGTTACATTTTATAATAAAACAAACAGGATGTCAAATTTTTATTTTATGATTGTTACCCCCAGCTTCAGAAGAAAAACCATAAATACAATAATGAGCTATGCTATTAAGCCAAAAAGCCAACATATTAACTAAATTTGTGAGGCCAAGAAAAAGAATACAATGTTTATAGTTTCCTGTAGCCCTTTTAATGCCTATTTGTCCAGACAATAGAAAGTTTCTGGAAGCCTTCAGAATAACAAAGTACTTGGATCCGTTGGCTATTTCCAAGGTCCCCTGCTCTACATTTTCTCATTGCTTTTAAATTAAGATGAAGAGCTTCCCTGTCAGCTTTCCAAAGATGGTATCTCTGGTTTTCTGTCTGTGTAAAAATATCTTTCTTTTTCAATCCAATGAATCAGAATTATGTAGCAATATATGTATACTTCATTCATATGTGCAGAATAGAATTTGCCTTTTATTTTTCCAATTGTTTGCACTGTGTTAAATTTACAAACTTTTCATTAATTTAGATTTGAAATCTCATTAAAGACTAAGTTGTATAAATTGGTATGAAATGTAAACTTACTACATAAGTAAATTTATCTTTAGTAGAGATATTATGTTGATTTTTCTTCATAAACAGCTACATTTAACTTTGTATTATACACTTCAGTATATAAACAAGGAAACTTAGAAACTACAGGTATACTGAGTATATATTACTTTTATAATCAAAATTAACAATAAAGATATTTTTTCAAAACATCTAGTTCACAAATTCAGATCTATGCTGACAAAATGAGAAGAATAATTGAAAGCTTGACTAAAATCACCAATCAACAGCAATGATTTGTGTAATATCAGTCATTTTTTGAAAACTTCGTGTTACACCCTGAACAAGCCCGATCCCATCTGAACTCGGAAGCTAAGTAGAGTGGGGCCTGGTTAGTACTTGGATGGGAGACCACATAGGAATACCAGGTGCTGTAGGCGTAAGTAAGTAAGTAAGTAAATACATAAATAAAAACTTTGTGTTACATGTTGGTAATAAGAAATTCACAAAAATAGGATTATTACACTTGAAAATGAATCTGTATTGAAATACCTAAACATATTAGTGCCAGCAATTATTATAAAACATCCTAAGACTAGGAGGGAGCAGAAATTACTTCTAATTCAAGGCAAAATGAGATAAATTAATAATTAAGTTACACAATAAGTATTATGGGAGCTCACATGAGGAATAGTTGAATTCCCACTGAGAAAAAAGTCTTCTCACTCTGCATAGACCCTCTGTTCCTACAAATATAGTCACTATCTGCTGCATATTGACTCTTTAGTATATCTCTATACTAATTTCCCTAGTTCCCTGGTCTTATTCCTTGAACTAAACATTTACTCAATTCTTATCTCTTTCATGAAACTTTCCCTGGCTTCCCCACAGTTCTGTTTTTGCTGTACACTCCAAATCCAGGTAACCCTTAAGCTATTCATGGATGTACAGCTGTAGTCATTCTCACTGTCTATTAGTTTTCTTCCTTGAAATCTATTTTATGTGATTTTATCCAGTCAGGCTGATGAGATTGTAACTTCCTTGTAGGGATTATTCATATAACTTGCTTTGCCGCTTTCCTTAAGACTTAATAGAAGGTTCTGCAGACATAGGATCTACTCAGTAAGTATTAATATATGAATTGAATATCTCTACTCCAGAAATTACTCAAGAATTATTTAATCTATTTCAGTATGGTTCCAGGCTGTGCTGTTAAAGAATCAGAAAAAATAAGTGGAGAGAGAAAGAGAGTTAGATATAGTAACGGGGAAAATAAGGAGAGATTTTATCTTTACTTGCTCAGCTTCTCCCCATTCTCTCACAATCTAGGAAAGAGTCTACATGTTTTCAACATAATTCCTTTTTCTTATATCATAGAATCCAGTAAATGGAAAGTGGAAAAACTAGATAGTGAATGTAAAGAAAAGAAGGAGACCAGAGATAGAAAACCTCATAGACTGAGGTTTTAGAGAGTTTTAGACGCATGTGAGAGCCACTAAAGCAATTATGAAGTATGAGGGAACTGAGCCAGGCTTGAATAAGGAAAAATTCTTTTAAGAACTATTGTTTAGGTTATAAATTGGATGGCATTTAATGGTTTTTTAGAGACACTAGTAAGGACTGAAATTCTTCTCACATTTATTTTATTGTGGCATTGTGCTTCTTTGCATATGATCTGTGTGGAGACTAAGACACCTAAAATACTGATTTATAGCCAGATTACATTTAGAAATATAGACTCATAAAGCTTTGAGGCCATCAATGCCATATCCATGAGTACTTCAGGAAGTTGATCAACAGCATTTCTAACAAGAGGACACTACAAAAGGTTCTCATCTGAAGAGGAAAGTGGAGGCTGTTACTAAGGCCATGTCTGTTCACCGAGCCATGTAACTGATATGGGACTACATTCACACAGAGGGAGCATTTTTTACTAAGTCATCCACCAGATAGGGTACCTTTTCTTAATTTATCCAAAATAATTAATCCAACCTCTGGTTTAATTCTTCCAGTGACTAAAATTAACAAGCCCAGAAAAATGGCCCATTCCAATATTCAGACTTTCTAATTGTTAGAACATTTTCCCAATTATTGAGCCAAGATCTGCTACTTAAAATGTCTATTCTTTAGACTTTATCCTAGTCACTGGGACCCTTCAGTTTCAGGATCAATTCATTTAGAGCTATCCCAAAACTCTGATTTTTTTATGTGCTATTTATTTCAGAAAGTAACATTTATGTGTGAATGCACATATACAGGTTGATTACAATTTTGAACAGTGTAGTTCATGTTTTACTCCTGATAAGCCAACTAGTATAGTAGAGTGAACAAAACTTCTGTGCTTCCACTGCTGAGTCTTAATGTGCCTTACTTTGCTTTCTTTGAATTAAGTAGCACTTTCCAGTCTGTTTCTTTATCATGTCTTTTTTTTTCCTGCCATTATTTTATATATTTATTTTAATTCATAATAGGGGCCAAAAGGAGATGGCCTAGGTGAAGTAAAGAAAAGCCTAGGGAAAAGAATTATGTGTATATTCTAATGCATATTTTACAATAATCTAAAGCATTTGAGAAGACATGGGAAAGAAGAAAAAAAGGAGAGAGTAAGAGAGAGAGAGAGAGAGAGAGGGAGAAAGGGAGGGAACATGAGAGGGAGGAAAGAAGGAAGGAAGGAAGGAAGGAAGGAAGGAGGGGAGGGGGGCAGGATGGGGAGGGAAGGGAGGGAGGAAGAGGAAGGAAGGAAGGAAGGAAGGAAGGAAGGAAGGAAGGAAGGAAGGAAGGAAGGAAGGAAGGAAGTAGGTGTTATGGACTGCATGTTTGTGTCCCCTTGATTTTCCTATGTTGAAACTTTAGCAGCCAATAGGATGGTATTAGGAGGTAGAGCATTTGGGAATGAATTAAATTTATATAAGGTCATGAGCATGGAGACTCTTTTATAGGTATCTTTATAAGGAGAGAAAGCGACTAGAGCTCACTCTCTCCGTCATGTGAGGATACGGCAAGAAGATAACTGTCTACTAACCAGGAAGAAAACACTCACCAGACAAGGAATCTTCCAGTGCCTTGATTTGGAACTTCCCAGCTTCCAGAACTGTGAGAAATAAATGTGGTTTTTTTGTTTCAGTCACTCAGTCTATGGTATTTTTGTTACAGCAGTCTGAACAGAGAGAGAGAGAGAGAGAGAGAGAGAGAGAATAAAGAAAGAGAGTTTGTCTTTTGCAATGCATCAAGAATAAGAAAGCAAAGAGGGAGGAAACATAAATAATAAAAGATATTTTAAAAAATAAAGAATAGAAGTTCGTTGAGAATCATTTCTGACCAACAACTGATAAACAGTAAGTAAAATAAACTCTGTCTGGGGACACAACATGACTTAAGATTTGAAGACGCCAAAAGAGACAATTACCCAGTATGGTGCTAGAAATTCATCTCCCTCAGTACTGTATGATTATGGCCCTATAACTGCTGCTTTAGCTGCCATATTTCTATGAATATTAATCTTCTTGCTAAAGGAAATATGTGTTAATTGAAAGATTATGATTGTACGTCTCATGTATTTGCATTTTGTTGGGAGCCGAGCTAACTTGGCGAGCTCTGAGATAAGTGGCACTAAACTATTTTAAATACTCAGTGTTTTCCAAGAAGGGAGTTGTGAGAACTTCATTGTTTTGCAGGATGAGTAATTTGGCTGACCTTGGGTCTTGACTGCTGTTTTCTCATTGCAATGCTATAAGTAGTGTGTGCTAAATAAACTCGGGGACACAGCTTGAATCTGTGCTCCCTCCTGCAATTCTGTCTGTCTTCTTTCTTTTCCTCAGTCCATGCTCCCCCTTTCAGGTACCCTCAATTACTTCATTGGCTGGCTCCGACAGCATTTTCCAACTATACATCCTAAGTTACTTCAATTTTGGCCATATCTATTTTTCATGTTTTCAGTTTTAAACCATTTGTATCTTTTTATTTAAAGTGGACTTCCAGTAGGCACCATAGAATTAGGTCTTGCTTTCTTAATCCAACATGACAATCTCTGCCTTATTTGGAGGCTTTAGACCATTTATATTTATGTGATTATTGATATGTTTGGGTTTAAACCTACCATTTTGAACTTATCTTATATTTATCCTATAAGTTATTTATGTTTCCTCTTTTACTAGCATCTTTTGTATTAATTATTTGAATTAAATTTCATGGGGTAACATTGGTTAATAAAATTATATAGGTTTGAATTGTACAACTCAATAATACATTATACGTATATTGCATTGTGTTTTCACCACCCAAAGTTAAATTTCCTTTTATCACCATATATTTGAACCCCTTTACTCTTACTACCTTTCCCTTCCCCCTTTGCCTATGGTAACCGCTAAACTACTGTCTGTGTTGATGAATTTTTGTTTATCTTGTTCACTTGTTGCTCTCAGTTTTATATCCCACATATGAGTGAAATCATATGATTCTTAACTTTTTCTGTCTGACTTATTTTGCTTCACATGATACTCTCAAGATCCATCCATTTTGTCACAAATGGTAGTATTCTATTGTTTTTTATGGCTGAGTAATATTCCACTGTATATATGTACCACATCTTCTTTAGCCAATCATCTATTGAAGAATACTTCAGTGGTTTTCATGTCTTGGTCACTATAAATAATGCTGCTATTAACGTCAGAGTGCATCTGTCTTTAAGAGTAGTCCTTCTTTAGTGGGTTGATAAGAAAAGAGGTTTTTTTTTTCTGTTGTTGTTTTTTAGTAGGTGGTACAAAAGCCTTCTGCACTGCCAGGACCTCCCAGATCTCTGCTATGTGACAAAAAAAAAAAAAAATGTCTTTTTCCCTTGGGGAGGTGTGTATCTCCTCTATGACCAGGTTGCACCAGTCTCAGGATTCTACCCCAGTGGGAGAATGTGATGAGTGATGAAGTTCAGAGCCCCTGATTTCCCTGTGTTGTTCCAGCAGCCAGATGCAGTGTTGTGCTACCTGAGGTACCCCAGTGCCTCTGCCAGAATCAGCCTTGATGGGTGGGTGTATGGTGGGTTGGAAGAGGCTACTGGTGTGTCTGTGGCTGATTACCTTCCAGTAATGGTGACTGCCAGGCCTTAGCTGCCTCAGCTCCACTCCTGTTACTGGAACCAGTTGCACTGTGCATCTGCCACTCAGAAGCTGTTTCTTCAGTTCTCAAGGCTGCAGACTTCCTGCTTTGTAGCCCAACATTTGCTGCTACAGTTTCCCCTGGGGCCCACTGCTAGTTCGGGGAGGGAGGATTATATCTGTTCAACTTGTAATTTCAAGGGGAGAAGATCAAGGGGACCCCTCACATCACCATGCTTCTGATGTCACCTTCTAAATTAACTACTTTTTATGATTCTATTTTATTTCTTGTGTTGCTTTATTAACTGTAAGTTTTATTTTGGTAATCACTTTAGAGTTTACAGTATACATCTTTACCTTATCAAAGTCTACCTGCAAGTGATAGCATACCCCATTACACTTAGTAATGGACCTTACAACTATATATTTCCATTTCTCTTTGTGTTATTGTTGCCATACATTATGTCTACATGTATTATAAAACTTAAAATAGATTTTTTTGCCTTAAATTTGCTTATCTTTTAAAGACATTTAAATAATTTAAAAAGTCTTTTATATTTACCCACAGAGTTACTGTTCCGTTGCTCTTCATTTTTCCTTGAATAGTATCAGATTTTCATCTGGTTATATTCTCCTAACTAAAGTATTTTCTTTAATATTTCTTCTAGTGCTGGTTTGCTGGATTAATTCTTTCAGGCTTTATGTATCTAATATCAATAAAGATATTTTATTGACTGTAAAATTCAAGTTTAACAGGGATCTTTGTTGTTGATGTTATCTATTTTGTTTGTTTTAGTACTTTAAAGATGGTGCTCCACTGCCTTCTAGCTTGCATTGTTTCCAACAAGAAATTTTATTACAATGTGCCTTGGTGTTTCTTCCTCCTAACACAATTTGTTCTTTTCGTGTGTATGCTTGGTGTTTGTTGAGCTTCTTAGATCTATAAGTTTATAGTTTTCATCATATTTGGAAAATGTCTGGCAATTATTCAAATATTTTTTTCTGTCCTACATCCTCTGGAGACTCCAAATAAATATATAACAGTCTTGATGCTGTCCCATAGTTTGCAGATGTTTTGTATATATTTTGGGGGGATTTTTTAATATTTCTTTTTGGGTGGTTTCAACTGCTATGTCTTCAAGTTCACTAATCTTTTATTCTGCAATGTTTAATCTACTGTTAGTTCCATCCAATGTGTTTTTTTTTATTATTTCAGAGATTAAAAGCAAGACCTGAAATGATTATACTGACAAGTGGGACCAGAACAACATTTATGTCCACTATTGAGGCTTTTTTATGGCTGAGTAATATTCCACTGTATATATGTACCACATCTTCTTTAGCCAATCATCTATTGAAGAATACTTCAGTGGTTTTCATGTCTTGGTCACTATAAATAATGCTGCTATTAACGTCAGAGTGCATCTGTCTTTAAGAGTAGTCCTTCTTTAGTGGGTTGATAAGAAAAGAGGTTTTTTTTTTCTGTTGTTGTTTTTTAGTAGGTGGTACAAAAGCCTTCTGCACTGCCAGGACCTCCCAGATCTCTGCTATGTGACAAAAAAAAAAAAATGTCTTTTATTCCCTTGGGGAGGTGTGTATCTCCTCTATGACCAGGTTGCACCAGTCTCAGGATTCTACCCCAGTGGGAGAATGTGATGAGTGATGAAGTTCAGAGCCCCTGATTTCCCTGTGTTGTTCCAGCAGCCAGATGCAGTGTTGTGCTACCTGAGGTACCCCAGTGCCTCTGCCAGAATCAGCCTTGATGGGTGGGTGTATGGTGGGTTGGAAGAGGCTACTGGTGTGTCTGTGGCTGATTACCTTCCAGTAATGGTGACTGCCAGGCCTTAGCTGCCTCAGCTCCACTCCTGTTACTGGAACCAGTTGCACTGTGCATCTGCCACTCAGAAGCTGTTTCTTCAGTTCTCAAGGCTGCAGACTTCCTGCTTTGTAGCCCAACATTTGCTGCTACAGTTTCCCCTGGGGCCCACTGCTAGTTCGGGGAGGGAGGATTATATCTGTTCAACTTGTAATTTCAAGGGGAGAAGATCAAGGGGACCCCTCACATCACCATGCTTCTGATGTCACCTTCTAAATTAACTACTTTTTATGATTCTATTTTATTTCTTGTGTTGCTTTATTAACTGTAAGTTTTATTTTGGTAATCACTTTAGAGTTTACAGTATACATCTTTACCTTATCAAAGTCTACCTGCAAGTGATAGCATACCCCATTACACTTAGTAATGGACCTTACAACTATATATTTCCATTTCTCTTTGTGTTATTGTTGCCATACATTATGTCTACATGTATTATAAAACTTAAAATAGATTTTTTTGCCTTAAATTTGCTTATCTTTTAAAGACATTTAAATAATTTAAAAAGTCTTTTATATTTACCCACAGAGTTACTGTTCCGTTGCTCTTCATTTTTCCTTGAATAGTATCAGATTTTCATCTGGTTATATTCTCCTAACTAAAGTATTTTCTTTAATATTTCTTCTAGTGCTGGTTTGCTGGATTAATTCTTTCAGGCTTTATGTATCTAATATCAATAAAGATATTTTATTGACTGTAAAATTCAAGTTTAACAGGGATCTTTGTTGTTGATGTTATCTATTTTGTTTGTTTTAGTACTTTAAAGATGGTGCTCCACTGCCTTCTAGCTTGCATTGTTTCCAACAAGAAATTTTATTACAATGTGCCTTGGTGTTTCTTCCTCCTAACACAATTTGTTCTTTTCGTGTGTATGCTTGGTGTTTGTTGAGCTTCTTAGATCTATAAGTTTATAGTTTTCATCATATTTGGAAAATGTCTGGCAATTATTCAAATATTTTTTTCTGTCCTACATCCTCTGGAGACTCCAAATAAATATATAACAGTCTTGATGCTGTCCCATAGTTTGCAGATGTTTTGTATATATTTTGGGGGGGATTTTTTAATATTTCATTTTGGGTGGTTTCAACTGCTATGTCTTCAAGTTCATTAATCTTTTATTCTGCAATGTTTAATCTACTGTTAGTTCCATCCAATGTGTTTTTTTTTTTATTATTTCAGAGATTAAAAGCAAGACCTGAAATGATTATACTGACAAGTGGGACCAGAACAACATTTATGTCCACTATTGAGGCAAAACCCAAAGTTGTGACCTCTGTGGATTATGAGTTTCACTCTGGCTTGGAAACATAAGTATTCCTGACCCTGTATGGACTCTGTATGAGTCCCTAGGTTTGCTCCTTCTAATCATTTCCCCATTGTCTGTAGATTCCTTACACTGATGTGCTGATCTTTACTTAGCCTAACACTCTACATTTGCAGATTTGGGGAGGGGCTCTTTCTCTGTGGAGCTCTCTTCTCTGCCATGTGAAATCTATTTGTTTTGGCCACTTCAGACTCCCAGCTTCTTCTCTTCAACTTAGAAAGACCACCAGTCTCCCCTTGTGTTCTCATTCACCTCTATGCTCTACTGCACTATGGCCTAGGAACATTCCTGGCAGTAAGCTGGGACAATCATTGGGCTCATTTGGTTTATTTCCATTCCCTCCAAGATTACTGTCCTTTGTTGCCCTATGTCAAAAATCTTGGCAATCTTGCTTCATATATTTTCTTAGGTTCTTATTTGTTTGGGGCAGGAAGGTAAATCTAGTCCCCGCTATTTTATTCTGGCTGAAAATGAAAGTTATTCATCATATAATATGGCTTTCAAACAGTCTACCATTATCTTCCTCATGATTTTCTATAGTTTGCCAATTTTCCTTTTTAGAATATGATATCAAGAATTAATGGTGTTTAGCTGTATTCTAACTTGAAAAGTCAAAGCAATATCATACAATTAAATGCACTTTTCAGACTTACTCTGTTATATGATATATTCTCCATCCTTTATTATAGGAGAACATTTTATAAAATTCTAAGCACAAAGTTTTATGTTAAACCGTTATCTGATCTAGGGAATCTGGTCAATTAATTCATTGTTAAAATCTTCCTGATTCTGATGCAGTCATTACTACTACTGATAAGTATGTGCTTCATTTCAACATATTTGCTATTCCTCTAACATTATGATACCTGTATTAGTCAGCTCAGGCTGCCATAAGAAAATACCATAGACTGAGTAATTTCAACTACAGGGATTTATTTCTCACAGTTCTGGAGGCTGGGAAGTTGAAGATCAAGATTCCAGCCATTTGGATTCCTGGTGAGGGCCCTCTCCCTGGTTTTCAGATGGCTACTTTTTTATTGTCTCTTCACGTAGCAGAGAGAGAACAAGAGAGAGTAACCTCTTTGGTATCTCTTCTTATGTGGACATTAATCTTATCATAGAGACACCCTTTCCTTGTGACCTGACCTAAACCTAATTATCTCCCAAAGGATCCATCTCCAAATGCCATCATTTTGGGGGTTAAGGCTTTAACATATGAATTTTGGGAGGACAGACCTCATTCTACAGTATTACCCAAAAATTGATTAAGCATGCTATATAAGTCTTATTCAAATCAACAAATAAGAAAAATCAGGCACATCTACCAGAAACTATCCTTCAGATTAAAATTAATTATTTAGTAGAAATTATTTAAGAAAAGTTAGTTAAACAGAATATTTTTTATTTTGTCCAAAAATGTATCTTAAGAATTTGTATCAAACTTATTACTGAAATCAAATATACTATGTCTTTAGCAGACATATAACTTTCAATCTAGTACTTCTATTAAGAGATATAATAGAATTTGTTTAATAATTTCATTAGACTCTCCCCCTAGATACAAAGTCCTCATCTAGAAGGAATCATAATAACAGAAAAAAAGTAGACTTTGTTGTGTCACTCAGAAGAAAATGACTAGCATATTCTATACAGACTATATTGCTACATAGGTATCAATCCAAAGGAGCAAATTTCCTCAATATTACCAAACAGTGTTTGATTTATAAAATTACTTTTAGTGAAAAATCAATACTATTGTGGATCTTGTAGTGTTAGCCTTATTAAATCTTAAGTCTTAAAGTTAAAATAGTACCTATATGTGACACCTAATGAAGTGGATTCAAGAAGTATGGAAACATTTTTATAGCATTCCCGAGAGATGGCCTTTATACAGGAAATAGTTGGCTATTCTAAGATGCAGAACTGGTCATTACTTTTAAGATTCTCACTTGTAACAAGAGGTATTTTTATTAAAAGAAAATATTTGAAATATGATATATGAATAAACCTACAAAACTAAAAAATCAACAAACTGCTCTCATACACATGTATGCATTATAATATCAAAAGTTAAAACCCAAGTTTCTACTTATTCCATTTGCTTTTATTTCCATGGTCAACTTTCATAGCTTTATATGCTTTATGTCAAGGATTAATAGAGCAAAATGCAGAATGTTTGCACTTTGATAAGAATTCAGAAGCCATTTATTTTTCTCAATATTATTCCTTCATTTTTTCTGGTTATTAAATAATCTAATTACTATTATAAAATAGAAAATTTTGGAAAGTATAGAAAAGTATTAGAAAAAGAAGAAATATGTTCCATAATCACACTGTTGATTTTTCTATTTTTCTTTTCTATGAAAAGTTTTTCTTTACATAATTGGGACATTACTGTACATATAACTTTTGATTTTACTGGTTATTATATCATTAGCCTCTGCTATATTATGTAAAATTCCTACAGCATGATTTTTTAATGACTGCACAATATTCCTTTATAAACAATTTATAAAGGAATTTATAAAATGTGTATGTACCATAATTTACATACACATTTCCTGAGTAGTAAATACTTTAGTTCTTCCATTTTGGGTGGGTGCTGAAGAGGTGTTCTTGTTGTTGTTTCTTGTTTATTTTGCAGATAACAATGAGATTCACATCTTTAGGCATAAATCTTAAACCAAACTTTTGACTATTTTCTTAGAAATAGAATTATTAGGGCTTAACTGGCAAAGAATAATTACTAATGATGTCATTTTCATTGTTAGATATTTTTCCCATGCTCTAGTGGGCTTTTTGGGGTTAATATCTTACACCAGCCCAAATGTATAATAAATTCACATTTTGAGTAGTCTCATTGCAACATTCTTCAACCTGTCACATGTTGACTTCCACAACACTTAATCATGTCTAGTTTTCTGGATCAATTAACTTTCCAGTAAAAATTTGGAGCACTCATGCTTAGAATTTCCTGATACCTTGAAGCCATAAATCATTTTTCTTTTAAGCTAGTTTTTGCTTGCTGGTTTACATTTCATATCTGACAACATAATTCAAACGTAGGCTACAACTAATTTCTTGTTACCAAAAGGCACATAATAATATTTGAAAGTTCTCAGTACTCAAGCTTATTTGACTAAGCTTGGATGGCTAAAGTATAACTCAGAGAGTGGAGTCAAATAGAAAAATAAATAGTGAATAACTACAAATTTATAACTTATTGGAAGATATAGACAAACATTCAAACTATTTTAGTTTATTGGAAATTCAAATTTTAAGGGACTTTTTAGACCTTCCATAAAGCACTTCTTTCAGTTGAAGTAGCACACAGGGAATAAAGCCAGAGTTCTTTTTCTCTCCATTTAATTACTAAAATTTACACTAGAAGTTGCAAGGTTTACATAGATTTCAATGAGATTTTGTACCATATTCACAATATAATTGGTGGTAAAATATATACATATATAAGCATGTAAACCAAGTCCCAGGGACCATTACTTTTTATTCATATCAAAAGGAGAAAAACACAAAAGAAATATTCAAAGTGTTGTATTATGAAGACAACTACCCAGCATATTGGCAAGCAAAGCTGAAATTCCATGCCAACTTTTCAAGGTCCCTGAGGGGAGGATTTAGATAATTAAGATATCAAGGACAATGCCTGGCATATGAGAGAAGCACTGATAAATGTTAGTTGTTAGTACCTATAAATTTCTTTCATTAGTTGCTAAGGTAATCTAAATAATGTGTGTATTTCAACAATTTTAAATTGAGCTTTTAATATGCTTTAATGCATTAAAAGCATAAAGGAAGAACATGAGATATATCTTACTTCCCATCACTATTCAGTTAGAATGGAATGTTTCCTTCTCCTGGATAGATAATCTTATCTAGTTTATAATTTTTTGCAAACTGGTCTAATTGAATAACAACCCAAATCTATTTCCATCTTCCTTGCTTGAACCTGAAATTCTGATTTGCACTACAACATTATTCATCCTCAAAAATGACCAATTTTTGGAAGATATAGACAAAAATTGGTCATTTTTAAGGATGAACCATTGGTCACTCCTGTCTGTTTTAGGGACTTGCATGCCAACTCCATTCTCTCTACTCAAACTCAAAAGTAGGCCATGTCCTCAAGGTTTTCCTGAAATTCCTAAACTCTTGATTTGATTTTATCTTCTGACATTTACCCTCTATGTTCTGAATATGATTAACAAAAAGGTCATCTATATTCTCTGCTAAAGCAGATAAATCAGTTCTTCTACTGAAATGAGGAGTTGAAAATAATTCTGAAGCAGTACCTCCATGCTCAGCAAATTTGCATAGATTTATTAGTGATATCTGCTATGGGCATTAGTGGGAGTGTAAGTTTACCATTCTTGCTCTAGGAGTTTATAATCTAAGGTGATTCTTTATGAGAGCTAACAGAAACATTTCTTCATATTTGCATCTATAAATCACTTTTAACAAAGTGACTGTGAGTCTCAACCCAATCTATAAAAACAAGATTTTATTCTTCCTAGAAACTTAAAAGTAGTCCAAAGTAAGAAGTAATAGGTATGCTTAGGAGCACACAGTATTTAAGCCTATCAATTCTTTTAGATATCTAAGGAGAGAAGGAATTACTTTTGATGGGCAGTCTACTAACTTATAAATTAAAAGAAAATATCCACCTAATTAAGTAATATTCTAAAATTCTCCAATCCAATGAACATTCTTATTATTTTAAGCCACCAATTTAATGGGTTGCTTTAAAAATTACATGGGATGATTATAATGCTTTCTAATATATCCCTGTGGGTTATCCATCCCCAAGGAAGTCGCGAAAATGAAGGAACATTATATTTTAGAAGACTTAGCATAATTAGGATTGTGAAACCAAGGGTAAAAGATTAAGAGTTCAAGGTCTCACCTGCCCTTCTGGAATTGATTCCTGAGATTAGGAATAGGCAGATTGTATATATGATTTTTTTCACATTCTAGTCAACATCTTGAACAGATAATACTCAAAACTGAATGTGAATCTGAGAACCCATCTCAGGTAAAGGATAACAAAAGTATTTTCATATCCCACCTCCATTCTGATGAACCAGAAGATCACTGTCAAATAGCAGCCAATTGAAAGCAGAGCACTTATTAACTTATCCGTAAATCCAGAAAATAAAGAATCCCACTACCAGAACAAAATTTTTATTCCTGTCAGCTCCAGGATAATCATCAGTTAAGGAGACTAAAGTGGGAAAGACAGATAGAATACAATTTCTATCCTGTTCATCTTAATTCTTTTTGAAGAATCCTCTTCCTTTTGTTGATAATTTAATCAGATTGAAGATTAAAGGGAATGGGTAGATGCAAGAATGTGGTAGAGGTAGAAGTGATATAAAATAACAAAAGATTGTCAAAAAAGAATGTTTTACTGTGGTGGGGAATATGGTGGTGTCATTATTACAATGGAGATGGAGATTAAAAATTTCAGAATGTATCACAAGAAAGTGATGATCTGTCCCAAAAAGGTAAATAATACAGAGAGACTGAAATAAGGGATTAAAGATGGAACACTGTCAAATACAGAAGGAAAAAAAAAGAAAGATGAGGGATTAGAAAAGTATGGAAGTTTAGCAACTGGAAAGTTGTTGAATGACTTTTGGTAGAGAAGTAGTGGGCACAGAAACCAGAGTGCTGTTATTTGAAGAGTAAATGTGTGATAAGAAAATAGGGACTATTCTTTCAAGAAATATAACCAAATAAAATGCAGAGGAAGCTTGAGGTTTTGTTTTTGTTTTTGTTTTTGTTTTTTGTTTTTGCTTTCATTTTTGTTTTTGTTTCAGGTAAAAATCTCTAATCACTTTTATAGATGAAAAAAAGACACGGTAGAGAGAAAAAGTGAAAATGAGACAAACATGATGGAATAGGTCTGGAAAGAAGCAGGAAAAAAAAGGATAAAAGGCATCGAGGGATCATTCTTTAAAAGGACAAGTATATATTCCTCATAGAGGAATGAAGGAGATATAGAGAAAGAAGGGAGGGAGTCAACATAGAGAAAAAGGAATTGAGTGAGTTTTGTACTGCCTCAAATTAATTGGAATAATAGATAAGGTAACATTGCCAGATTTAGTAAATTAAAACATAGGACACTTAGTTAAATTTGAATTTCAGATAAGGAATAATTTTTGTTTTTTAATATAGATATGTCTCAAACAACATTTGTAAAATACTTACACAAAAAATAAATGTATTTATTGTTTGTCAGAAATTCAGATTTTTGCATGGGACATACTTATGCTAAAAAGACATTTATCTCAAACACAAAATTAAATAGGTATCCTGGGTTTTACTTAGCAATTCTAAATTAAAATTATCTGCTGTGAAAAAAATATTAAGTATATCAAATAGACACATCGTTTTTCACAAATATGTATTCTCAAGAACATCTTTTAAAAGTAATGAAAAGAAAACCATATTATGTTTTTATTAAACATGTGCCCCTATTTTCTTCTACATTCTCTCATTTTGATATAGGCAACTGGATTGGAAATACTATCACAGAACTCAGGTCATGTCCAACCACTAGCTTGCTGTGTGATCAGCGACCACGTCTGTCAATGAAGTAGTCAGGGTAGCAGTCAGATAGTGTTTGAATTCTTGTTCTGCCAATTCTTAGTTTTGTCATCTTTAACAAGTTTGGTTGACAAAAGGGTTAAATGAAATAATTTATCTATAATATTAAGCACAAAGGTACTTGCAGAGTAAGCAGTTGAGAAATATTAGATGTTGGTGAGGTGGCAAATGGCACTAGGAGTAGCAGTAGTCTTAGTAGTTTTATTCTAAGTGTTTATAAATCTTATATAGTAGAGAGTTTTGTCAGAACAATTTATAATAATGACAATCATCATTAGTTCAATTTCAGGCTGGTAAATTAGATATTCATATTTAAACTATAAAAAACATGTTTTAAAAAATTATAAATAATAGTTCTTCCTGCATAACTTTTACATGGTTAATGGAGCTTCCAGTACTAACTCTGTAAAGCAACAGTGTCACCTAGTGGTTGTCAAGTCAATAACAAACAGTTAAGAACATCTGGATATGGGTTGCTAGGGCTTGTGTCTGCACAGAACTTCTCAAATTTATATCAGTGATGACTATTGATGGTAATTAATATTTTCCATATATATTACATAAACTTGTCTCACTTTGTGTCATTAAAATGGAGAACATTCTACCCACAGGAAGGTATTGGCTATCTGCTGCTTTTCTCTATCTTCGCCTGACAGTCTAACACTTTGTTAAAGAAACAAATTTCTGCTGTACAAGATGTTTTAATTATAAAGTTACTCAAATGGATTTTGAACTTCTCACAGCTTCTCCTAACTCTATGATTCCCCAAAAACCCCAGAAGGCGAAGGGTAGTAGGAAGAGCTGGAAATACAAGACTTGAGCCTTATTCAATTGCCAGCTTCATTTTTTTCTTCTTTCTAGATTAGAGGTTTCTATTTTCTTTCTCATGCAGCCAAGAGGATCTATGCTTTTCTTTGTGAAAGGAAATTTATTTTCCTGAAACTCAAATTGAAATATAAATATTCCATTACAAATTTTCTGTCTGTATTAATTGAGGACCAGTGTCTACTCCAGATATACTCTACAGCTTCTGTCCTGAGAGGGCCTCTCATGCATGTAAGCAAAATTTTCAAAAACTAATGAATAGCGAGTTTTTGTTCATTTCCAGAAATGTCAAGAGCAAGTAAGAATTCCAAGTAGCCTCTGAGGGAGTCAGAGCCTTTACTTTGACACTATTTAATCTATCTCTTATATGACAATAATATAGAAGTCCCAAACCTGAATCCTATGGCTTAGTGGCCAGCAAATGGTTAAGTAAACTTGGCATTTAGATTGGTAATATGTCAACTCAGACATGACACAAGAGTTATTAATCTATTATTAAAAATGTTTCCTGAGTTTGTTAGAAATATGTGTATTTTAAACATCCATTAAGAATCTGTCCTTCTCAATCTGGGGATCGCCAAAGGGGAGGGGGTTGGGGGGTTGGGAGAATGGGTGAAGGGTTAAAGAAGTACAAATTAGTAGTTGAGAGTTGGTCACGAAGGTGGGGAGCATGGCATAGGGAATGCAGTTAGCATTAATGTAATGGCTAGGTGGAGAGCCAGAGGAGAGAAAAAACAATTAGGGGGATCATTAAATAAACTATATAAATGTCTAACCAGTGTACTGAATACTTAAAACTAATAAAATAAAATTAAAAACAAACAAAAAATATGTCCTTTTAAAGAACCAATCTTTTTTAGATATATTTTTTAAATCCCTAGAAAATTATTTTCATTTACCAAAATATTTCTGCGTCTCCCCAACTTTTCACAGTTCTTTTCTCTCCTAAACTCTCCTTCAACTAAAATCTTTCATGAATATTTCATGGCAGACAATGTTCCTAGACTAGTGGAATTCTGATTTTTCTCTTTTCCTTTGATAGAAATGAGTAAAGATATGCACATGGGTAATTAGCACATGCCAAAGTCCTTAAACATGAGCAAGAATATGTTTTCTGTAATAGTTTTTTTTCCATTTCCTCTCGTTGCACCTTCTCTTGATGCTTATTTTTAAAACTTAGAACTTTAGAAATTTAGAAATATATATAAATATTTTGGATATATATTAACAGATGTTTAATACACACACACACACACACACACACATTAGTTTTAGTAACAACTTAAGAGTAAGCAACTCAACTATTCTACTTCATAATCTACTTCTAGGAGACTTACAAGAGTTTCCTAATACACAAACTGACTAATGAAGTTCTTTAGGGGCCTTTCTGAAAATAATGGATTTAACACACTGAACAAGAATTAGAAAGAAAGTTTGTGATATGACCAACATGTTTGATTAAAACCAATTAAGTTATAAAGACAGTGAGCTCTAAAATATATTTCTGACCAACATTCCACACCAAGAGGTGTGTGGTCACACTTTGAAGAGCAAGAAAAAAACAGATACTGAAACTTTCAGAGATTTGAGAATTATACTAGTTGAAAATAAATTAAACTAAGTTAAATATAAAAATGAATTCCAGATTCACAGCAAACCAGTATTGAATCTATTATCTTTATTATCACAGTTTTCTACCTCTGCCATCTGATCTATTTGGACTAAGCAGATGTTTCTGAAAACTCAAATTTAGAATAACATCCTTAAGTATGCTGGAGAAGAGAAGAGCTAAAGGGCAGAGTGAAGGAGAATGACAGGGCTGGAAGGCAATAACTGTATTTTCAGGTTTAGAGAATAGCATTTGTGTAGCAACAAAGAATGTAAAAAGATATGTTGTAGGATTTCTGGTTCTCCGGAAGACTCAATGGGCAAAGCATAGGCATCAATGAGATAAAACACACTGAATTTAGCAGGGAACTAAGACTTTAGGCTTTTCTACTGAGACACTGTAATTTTAGACAAGTTACATTACCTTTTCTGGTTTCAGGAACATATTTGTCTGAAAAGACAACATCAGGCTACATATCCCTCTCCTACATTTTCTGAGGTGATAGCTTCCTACGGTCTTTCTACACTGTCTCTTCAGTGACCAACTTCTCCATTCCTTTTCTTCCACATTTCCTCTTCTCCCCTTCTGGGCTCACCCTGCTTTACATTAATACAAGGGTCAACTTTACTATCATGAAATAAATCATCCTTTGTTTCAGGGTTACTTCTTCATTAGAGTTTCAAAGGGATACCAGAAAAGCACGATTTAAAATCAGTCAGGTAAGACCATGGAAACATCTTGCAAATCCAAGGCATTCTCCACCAACTTGGAAATATTACCAATATTTCAGTTCTCACAATGAGCATTAAGCGGTATTCTTGGCTAGAATTGTCAAAACTTAATTTGTCAATAATCACCAACTTTAGAAATACATAGTGTTTCTTAGACTCACAGGACTAGAAGGAACCTCAAGAGATCACCTCATTCAATCATCTGCATTGTCTAAACAGTTTTTCCTTAGAAAAATTAACATATAGTTTAGATTGAGACTTCACAGAGGCATAGGCAGTGCCTGATTCTTTTATACAGTGTTTAGAGTCTTATGGATGTTCTGTCAACAAACACCAGCACTACAAAATAGGCCTATTTAGGATGGAAACATCTTCATTAATTTTCCCCCTTTTTGTTGCATATTCAAACATTTGACACTGTTTTTTTCATGCCAAACCACTGTGATTTCCTTAGATGTTTCTAAAATTCAGCAATATATTTTCAATCAGAAGAACCGATTATGGGTTCTGCAGAAACTCTATCCATACTGCACGATACAGTGTCTTTAGCACTGTAAGAAATGTAATATAGTGGGAAAATAATTTTCTAGCAAGAAATAATTCCTTTCATGAAAATAGAACTTTAGAATCAGCAGTAAACTACCTGGTGTCTGTTACATGAAAGATGCTCTTAGATTATCTAAATATCTCTCTAAAAGCAGAATGTATCAGAATTCTTGTTCATAATACAGATAAAATAGAATTCTGATTCATAATACAGATCCTCATATAAACAAAAATACAAATAACATATTGTGAACAGATTTATTTGGTAAGAAATAATCTCTGAAAATGTTTAGATTAAAAGAATTTAAATTTATAAATATTTATATCAGGAAAGTAGCACTTTTTTATTGTTCATGTATTTTTAAAATACAGCCAGAGCAGGGGGAAGAAAAACTAACTTCAAATCAGTTCTCTTTTTCTAAACGAGTAATTCCATCCTAAGAGGACTTTTCAGCTTGGAAATCTTGGGTAATTTTTGTTACTTTATACTTTAATAAAATTATACACCATAATAAATTAAGATTAATTACACTCAATTTTCTAAAAGGTGACACAAAGTCTAAGCACTATGACTAAAAAGCTTTTATTAGATCAAAGGAAGATCCATAGTATTAATGCCAGATGCTTCTCTGATCTACAGTTCCTTCCTAGCAGTGGAAAAGAATCAAAACAAGAAGAAAAGGCAACACAAACACACACACACACACACACACACACACACACACACACACACACACACACACATTTCCCAGCATCATACAGTACTTGACTCTTTCCTTGAAACCAGGAACCTAACAGCTACCTACTGGCTCTATCTTTTTCCTCACTATTTTAGGATTTAAAATAATCTACCCTGAATGGATCCTGAGAAGCATGGTGGCATGTGGGGTGCCCTTAATCTCTTCCCTTGAGACTACAACAAGTTGAACAGCTACAATCCAATGGATGATTCCCAGACCAACACAGAAACACTTCTGAGAGATTTGTATATCAGAGCATCTGAAGATGGGCAAATTAGGTGAGCAAGGGAGGAAAAAGGGGAGAGGAGAGGAGACAAGTGCTGGGACACAGCCCAAAGCTCCCTACAGGACTCAGGCAGAGGGGAGGAATCAGGTTGTAGTGTGCACTTTCTTTAGCCCCTGAGCATTCATGCCTGAGGGATCAGCAACCCTATAGCAGAACCCAGTGATGAGGACGAGGGATCAGCAACACTATAGCAGAACCCAGTGATGAGGACAGAAACAGAATACAGAGGTGCAACAGAAGTGTTCTAGCAACCGCCATTGCCAGACAGAAAACAAAGTCACGAAGCCTGGATGACTCCCTACATCCTCCCAGAGCTAGTAGCAGGCCCCAGAGAAAACTGCAGCAGCAAGTATGAGGCTAGAAAGCAGGGAATCTGTAGTCTTGGGAACTGAGGAAACAGCTTCTGAGTAGCAGATGCACACTACAGCTGGTCCCAGAGACAAGGGGGGAGTAACAGAGGTGATTAAGCTGAGACCTGGAAGCCACCATTACTGGAAGGAAATCAGCCACAAGCACACCAGCAGCCTCTCTCAATGTTCCCCACTCCCACTGATTGAGGTTGATCCTGGCAGAGACACCTTGGACACCTCAGGTAGCACAACACTGCATCTGGGCACTAGCGCAGCACTAGAAAATCAGGGCCTCTTCAAGGACTCAGAAACCTCTCTCTCATCACATTCACACATGGGATTAGAGCCATGGGACTGATGCAACCTGGTCACAGAGGAGACACACACCTCCCAGGGAATATAGGAGATACACACACACACACACACACACACACACACACATACAAATGTATATGTATGTACATATATGTATATGTACATACAGATACATGTATACATATACATACATATACATACATACATTTTTTTTTCTTTTTGCCACACAGCAGAGATCCTGGAGGTATTGGCAGTGCAGGAGGCTTGTGCACCATCTACTAAAAACCAAATAAACAAACAAACAAACCCTTTTTATCAACCTGCTAAAGAGAGATCACTCTTAATAATAATAAAATATTTTAAAAAGCAGTGTTTATCCCCATAAATGTCTAGTCAGAGTAATAATCCATCAAACACTATGAATAATCAAGGTAACAAGGCATCTCAGAAATAAAATTTTAAAACCAGAAAATAAGAGGAAGCAGGAAAAATTGGTATAGATGATAGAGAGCTTGTTTTTCCCTCTTGTGACCAAATCAAAGTCGTTACAGAAACACAGAGCAAACAGCAAGCAAAGTCATCTGGGATCTAGATGATCAGAAGCACTACAATTAGGGAGAAAAATAAGTAATCAATCTGCAATGGTAGAAGATAGGAGGGGGCAAAGACACGAGGCTGCTGGTCCCTAGTGGCTGAGTGGGACAGAGGCTACAGCAGCGGCAGCTGGCAGCTGCAGAAGCCTCTGAAAGGGGTCATGTCCACAACCGAACTTTCATGATGACGGACCAGCTCGCTATGAGTATCGCGCCTGGTGAGCTGCACAGGGGGCACCAGGGAATTACAGGGGGACACTGAGTTGTCAGAGTGAGGGCTGGAGGCAAGGCTCTCTCTTGGGCAGAAGTGCAGCATTATCCATTGCTCCTATGTTGAACCTGCCTCCCTCCCAGAGTGAGAACTCAGCACCGCGAGAACTGAAATATCATCAAACTGAATAACAGAGCTTACTCTGCTCAGAGCAGTTCCTGAAACTCTGCTTACCCCAACTTGCAGCCCCACCCAAACCACATCCAGTTGTGCCTTCAGCAAGTCCAGTGCTCATTGCTGAGCAGAGCGAAGGTTTGCACTGGTGGCACCCGGCCTCGGTTTCTGGTGTGGCCTCTTGAGGCAACTATAAGGACAACATCTGTGGATTGCTTGCTGAGTCTTAACAGGTGGTGGTCCCAGGGGCGCACAGGCTGGGGCCAAACTTGATTTGCAGCTGAATCCCTCTCAGGAATGTGCTACTGGACACCTACTACACAAAGCCACACTAATAAGACTAAAAGACTTAAGAGCTTTGCTTAGTACATAGAAACAGACACAGAAAGGCAGCCAAAATGAGAAGACAAAGAAACAGAAATCATACGAGAGAACAGAACAGAGATCCAGGAATAATGGAGTTAAGAAATCTAACAGATGCAGAGTTCAAAACACTGGTTATAACTGTTATTCAATATAACATTGGAAGTCCTAGCAAGTGCAATTAGGCAAGAGAAAGATATAAAAGGCATCCAAACAGGAAATGAAGAAGTAAACTGTCACTATTTGCAGATGACATGATTCTCTTTATATAAAATCCTAAAGACTCCACAAGAACAATACTAGAAACAATAAGCAAATACAGTAAAGTTTCTGGATGCAAAATCGACATTCAAAAATCCATAGCTTTCCTACACTCTAATAATGAAGTGTCAGAAAAAGAAGTGGAAAAAATAATTTCTTTTGCAATTGCAACGACAAGAATAAAATACCTAGGAATTAATCTAACAAAACATGCGAAGGACCTATATAATGAAAATTATAAGACCTTATCAAAAGAAATTGAAGAAGACACAAAGAAATGGAAAGATAGTCCATGTTCTTGGATTGGAATAATCAGCATAGTTAAAATGACTTTATTATCTAAAGCATTACACAGATTTCATGCAATCCTCATCAAAATCTCATCAGCATTTTTTAAAGAAATAAGACAAAAAAAATAATCATCAGATTTGTATGAAAAAACAAAAGTCTCTGAATCACCAAAGCATCCAGAGAAAAAAGAATGAGGCTGGAAGTATAACTATGCCTGACTTCAAATTATACTACAAAGTTACAGTAATCAAAATGGTATGGTATTGGCAGAAAAACAGACATATGGACCAGTGAAACAGAATCAAGAGTCCAGAAGTAAACCCATACTTATATAGACAAATAATTTTCAACAAAAAAAGCCGAAATCATACAGTGGAGAAAGGAAAGCCTCTTTGATAACTGGTACTGGGAAAACTGGAAAACCGCCCGCAAAAGAATGAAACTAGACTGTTGTCTATCACCACACATCACAATTAACTCAAGATGGATTAAAGATCTGAATATAAGACTGGAATCAATAAAATGCATAGAAAAAAACATAGGAACTAAACTCAAGGACTTTGGACCTAAAGAGGATTTTATGACTTTGACCTCAAAGGCAAGGGAAGTAAAAGCTAAAGTAAATGAATGGGACTACATCAAACAAAAAAGCTTCTGCACAGCAAAAGAAACCAGGTAAACAAGGTAAAGAGACAACCATCCGAATGGGAAAATATATTTGCAAGCAACGCCTGCAATAAGGGCCTAATATCTAAAATATACAAAGAACTCATGCAACTCAATAAGAACAAAAAACAAATGATCCAATCAAAAAATGTGTAAGGACCTGAACAGACACTTCTCCTAGAGGATATACAAATGGCCAACAAATATTTGAAAAGATACTCATCAGTAGCTATTAGGGAAATGCAAGTCAAAACCACTTTGAGATACCACCTCACACCTGTTAAAATAGCTGTTATCAGCAGGACAAGTAATAACAAATGTTGGAGAGGATGCAGAAAAAGGAACCCTCACACACTGCTGGTGGGACTTCAAATTGGTACAGCCACTATGGAAAATAGACTATAATAATAATTTAAGAAGCCAATGGGACGCTATTAAATGTAAAAATATCTATGTCATAGGGGTCTTACAGAAAACAAGAAGTTGAAGAGCTATTTGAAAAAATAATGATGGAAAACTTCCCTAACCTGGTGAAAGAAATAGGCACGCAACTTCAGGAAGTCAGAGTCCCAAAAAAGATGAACCAAAAGAGGCCCACATCAAAACACATTATAATTAAAATGCCAAAAGCCAAATACAAAGAGAAAATCTTAAAAGCAGCAAGAGAAAAGCAATTAGTTAGCTACAAGGGAGCTCCCATAAGACTAGCAGCTGATTTCTCAAAAGAAATTATGGAGGACTGAAGGGTTTGGGGCAAAATATTCAACATGATGAAAACCCAGACAAAAATAAGCTAGAGGAATTCATCGCCACCAGCCAGTATTACAGGAAATGTCGGAGAGACTTCTTTAAGAAGAAAAAACATGTATCTAAAACTGAAATAAAGAATGGTAATAACTACATTCCTATCAACAAGTACCTCAAATGGAAAAGAATTAAGTGCTCCAACCAAAAGACAGAGTGGCTGAATGGATAAGAAAACAAGACCCCTACACATGCTGCCTACAAGAGACTCACTTTAGATGAAAAGACACACGCAGACTAAAAGGAAGGGGATGGGAAAAGATATTGCCTTGATGGACCTAGAGGATATTGTTCTAAATGAAGTAAGTCAGTTAGAGAAAGAAAAATGCCGCATGATTTCACGTACACGTGGAATCTAAAGAACAAAATAAAAACAACAAAAGCGAAAACAAACTCATACAGAGAATATTTTGAGGGCTACTAGATGGGAAGGGTGTTGAGGGGATGGCAAAAAAATGGCAAAGAGTTTAAGAAATACAAATGGATAGTTACAAAATAGACATGAAGATATAAAGCGTAGTATAAGGAAAATAGTTAATAATGTTGTTATAAATATGTAAGGAGGAAGAGGGGTACTAAATTTAGTAGGGTGATCACTTTGTGAGTCATATAGATCTCTAATCACTATGCTGTACAACTGAAATGAATATATTATTGTATGCCAACTATAAATGAAAAAAAATTCATTGAATTTTACAATGTAAATACAAGCAAATTGTCTATTATATTTTGATAAACCTAAAAATAAATTAATATTTTAAAAAATCTCCAGAAAATAAACTTAACAAAATAAAAATAAGTAATTTAAATGACAGAGAATTCAAAACTGCAGTTCTGAAAAAAACTCCATGAGATGCAAGAAAACTCAAGCAGATAAATGAACTCAAAAATAAAAACTGTGAACAGAAGAAAGACTTTACCAAAAAGTCCAAAACTTTAAAAAAGAACCAAACAGAAATTCTGAAGCTAAAAAACTCAATAAAGGAGATAAAGAATGAAATATCAAGCTTAGGAAATATAGCAGACCTGATGGAGGATAGAATTAGCTATATCGAAGGCAGAAATCTGGAAAGGACGTAGATAAAAGAGAGAGACTTGAGGTTAAAAAAAAATGGAAAAAGCCTACAAGAACACTCTAATTCCATCAGAAAGAGCAATATAGGAATAATAGATATACCAAAGAAAAGAGTGGGAGAACGAAACAGAGAGCATATTCAAACAGGTGATGAGAACTTCTAAAACCTATAGAAAGAACTAGATCCTCGAATCCAAGAAGCAAACAGAACACCGAATTATCTTGATTTAAGAAAGTCTTCTCCAACCCACATTATATTAAAACTGTCGAAAATTAATGACAAAGAAAGAATTCTCAAAGCATCCAGGGAAAAGAAGACAGCAACCTATAAAGGAAAACCCATTAGATTACCGTTGGATTTTTCAGCAGAAGCTCTACAAGCTAGAAAGGAGTAGAACAAAGTATTCAAACTATTGAAAGAGAAATTACCAGCCAAGAATAATATATGCAGGAAAGTATTCTCCTTTAGATATTTTAGATAAGAAAGACATACAGACATACAGAAGCTGAGGGAATTTTATATCACAAGGCCTGCATTACAGAAAATACTGAAGGTGGTTATCCTATCTGAAACAAAAAAGACAAAAAGATACAAAACTATAAGTAAGATGATTAACAGGTAGAAACAGGAAATTGTAACCATTTTTCAGAATAGAGTTTTATAAAATTAAATATTACATAATGGTTATGTAAAAAGAGAAGTTAAAAACATTTTTAAAAAGAGAAGATGACAATAGCTACTGTAACTCAGAAATGAATTCACAGCATAAATAGGGCTAATACGAGCCAAGAAAAATAGAAAAGGAGAGGGGGTAAAGGTTTGAATCTGCAAAGAGTAATAAAGATGAGACACACACAGTAGAAAAAGGACTACTATATATAGGAAAATTTCTTTTACATAAACTTAATGGTAACCATACACACAAAAAGAAAATCCAGAACTGAGACACATAACATAAAAAGGAGGAAACAGAAGGAAAAATTATAGAATATGACCAAACTAAAATGACAGAAATACAAGAGAATAAAAACAATAGAAAAAACAGCTCCCAGAAAACAAAAAATAAAATGGCTATAGGAAAACATCATGTATTAATAATCACCTTAAATGTAAAAGGACTGAACTCACCAATAGAAAGGCAGAGTAGCAGATCGGAGCAGAAAAACAAAACCCAACAATTTGCTGCCTTCTAGAGACACATCTCAGCTGCAAGGACAATCATGGACTCAAAGTGAAAGGGTGTAATATGATACTCCAAGCAAATGACATGCAGAAAAAGCAGATGTAGCTATACTTATACCTGAGGAAATAGACTTGAAGATAAAAAAGGTAACAAGAAACAAGGGGATAATACATCAAGAAGACGTAACACTTATTAATATTTATGCTCCCAAACAAGAGCACCAAATTATATAAAGCAACTACTAACAGAACTAAAGGGAGAAACTGACAAAAACACGATTATAGTAGAGGAACTAAATACCTCATTGACAGCTAGGGATAGGTCATCCAAACAGAAAATCAATAAGGAAATATCAGCCTTAAATGACATATTAGACCAAATGGACATATGACGTTTAATATTAGACCAAATGGACATAATTGACGTTTAAAGAGTCTTTCTTCCCAAAACACCGGATTATACATTCTTCTCTAGTGCGCATGGAACATTCTCAAGATAGACCATATTTTGGCACACAAAACTAGCCTCAACAAATTCAAGAAGATTGAAATCATACCAAGCATATTCTCTGACCACGATGCTTTGAAACTCGAGATAGACTGCAAAAACAAAAAAGGCAGGAAAACCCACATGCTACTAAAGAATGACTAGGTCAAAGAAGAAACAAAAGGAGAGATCAAAAGATACATGGAAACAAATAAGAAGGAAAATACAACATATCAAAACTTTTAGGATACAGCAAAAGCGGTAATAAAAGAAAAGTTCATGTCATTACAGGCCTATCTCAAGAAACAAGAAAAATCACAAATGAACAACCTAACATTACATCTTAAAGAACATGAAAAAGGAAAATAAATGAAGCCCAAAGTCAGCAGAAGAAAGGAAATAATAAAACTTAGAGCAGAATTAAATAAAATTGAGAACAAAAAGACAATAGAAAACATTAATACAACAAAGAGCTGGTTTTTTGAAAAGATAATAAAATTGACAAATCCTTGGCTAGGCTCGCTAAGGAAAAAAGAGAACAGACAAATAAACAAAATGAGAAATGAAAGAGAAGTTATGACATATCACAGAAATACAAAGTAGCACCATACAGAATACTAGAAAAGAGTATATGTCACCAAATTAAATAACTTAGAAGAAATGACAAGTTTTTAGAAATATACAACCTTCCTAGACTGAATCACGAAGTACTGGAAAATCTAAATAGACTGATTAACAGTAAAGAGATAGAAACAATCATCAAAAATCTCCCTAAAAATAAAAGCCCAGGACCAGATGGCTTCACTAGTGAATTATACAAAACATTCAAAGATGATTTAATACCTGTTCATTTCAAACTCTCCTAAAAAAAAAATGAATTAGAGGCAATATTTCCTAATTCATTTAATGAGGCTAACATTATCTCGATACTAAAATCTGGCAAGGATAACACACACAAACACACACACACACATACAAATACAGACCAATATCTTTGATGAATACAGATGCAAAAATCTTAAACAAAATATTAGCAAATCAAATATGTCAATACCTTAAAAAGATAACACATCACAACAGAGTGAGATTCATTTTAGGGCACGAGGATGGTCCAACATATGCAAATCAGTCAATGTGATACACCACATTAACAAAATAAAGGATAAAAATCATATGATTAAGTCAATAGATACAGAAAAAGCATTTGACAAGATACAATAGTCATTTATGATTAGAACACTCAAAAAATGGATATTGAAAGAAAGTACCTCAAAATAATAAAGGCCATATATAACAAACCCTTAGCTAATATTATACTTAATGGTGAAAACTGAAACCTTACCCTCTAAGATCAGGAAAAAGTCAAGGTTGTCCATTCTCACCACTCTTATTCAATATAGTATTGGAAGCTCTAGCTAGAGCAATCAGGCAAGAGAAAGACATAAAAAGCATCCAAATTGGGAATGAAGAAGTCAAATTGTCACTTTTTGCAGATAACATGATTTTCTATGTAGAAAACCCTAAAGACTCCACCAAAAAAAACTACTAGAAAAAAATAAACAAACTCAGTAAAGTTGCAGGATACAAACTCAATGCACAAAAATTCATATTGTTTTTATACACTAACAATAAAATTTCAGGAAAGAAATGAAAAAAAAAATCCTTTTGTACTTGCAACAAAAAGAATAAAATACCTAGGAATAAACTTAACAAAACATATGAAGACGCTATACACTGGAAGCTATAAGACATTATTAAAAGAAATGGAAGAAGACATAAAGAAATGGAAAGATATTCTGTGTTCATGGGTTAGAAGAACCAACACAATTAAAATGGTCATATTAATCAAAGCAATATACAGATTTAATGCAATCTCCATCAAAATCCCTTTGGCACTTTTTAAAGAAATAGAACAAAAAATCATCAGATTTGTATGGAATCAAATACTAAATACTAATCTAATACTGAATAGCTAAAGCAATCTTGATAGAAAAGAGCAAGGCTGTATGTATCAATCACACTGCCTGACTTCAAATTATACTATGAAACAACATAATCAAAATAGCATAGTATTGGCAGACCAATGGAACAGAATTGAGAGCCCATGTATACATGGGCAAATAACTTTCAACAAAGGATCCAAAATATACACTAGAGAAAAGGAAACTTCTTCAATAAATGGTGCTGGGGAACTTGGAAAGCCACATGCAAAAGAGTAAAACTAGACTGCTATCATCATACGCCAAAATCAATTTAAAATAGATCAAAGACCTAAGTATAAGACCTGGAACAATGAATTGCATAGAAAAAAAAAAGGTACTGAACTCATGAACCTTAAATTTAGAGAGGATTTTATAGATTTGGCTTCAAAGGCAAGGGAAGTAAAAGCAAAAATAAATTAATGGGACTATATCAAACTAAAAAGCTTCTGCACAGCAAAAGAAACCATCAACAAAACAAAGAAGCAACCAACTGAATGAGAGATGTTGCAAACAATGCCTTCGATAAGGAGCTAATTTCCAAAACATATAAAGAACTCATATAACTCAATAATAAGAAAACAAACAATTCAATTAATAAATGGGCAGAGGCAGAGCCCTCGTGGCCGCTGAAGATGAGCAGGCCATCATGGCGCCGTTGGCTCCCACTGCCTACCTGACCCAATAGCAGAAGGTTTTGGGGTTTTCTAAGCGACCTTTCCACCATCTGGAGTCATGATGCATCCACAGGGATAAACATTGGTACTTTGCCTGTTTGATAAGAGCCTGGTTTGAAGAACATAAGACTGAAAGGATACGGTGAAGGCCACCCAGCTGCTGAGGGAGGTGGAGGAAGTATTCTGGCACAATCAGTATCCTCAGCCATACAACTTCCCTGACTCTCCTGGAGGCACTTCCTATGAGAGATACGAGTGTTACAAGTTTCCTGAGTGGTGCTGAGATTACTGGCATCCTTCTGAGAAGGCAATATATCCTGATTACTTTGCCAAGAGAGAGCAGTGGAAGAAACTGTGCTGAAAAAGCTGGGAGCGAGAGGTTAAGCAGCTGCAGGAGGAAACCCCAGTTGGTGGTCCCAACACTGAAGCTTTGCCCCCGGCCTGAAAAGAAGGTGATTTGCCCCACTGTGGTGGCATATTGTAACCATGCCCCGGGAGCGGCCCATGTAGAAAAAAGAGAGGGATAAACCTCATCAGTCATGCTTGCAAGTGAAATACGTTACAGAAAATATACATACTTGCCCTATTAAAAATAACTCTACATAGTAAACAAACAACAACAAAAAAAAAATGGGCAGAGGACCTACACAGACACTTCTCTCAAGAAGATATACAGATGGCCAAGAGACATATGAGAAGATGCTCAGCTTTACTAGCTATTAGGGATATGCAAATCCAAACCACAATGAGATACCACCTCACACTTGTTAGAATGGCTATCATCAACAGGATAAGTAGTAAGTGTTGGAGAGGTTATGGGGAAAAAGAAACCCTCATATAATGCTGGTGGGAATGTAAATTGGTGCAGCCACTATGAAAACAGTGTGGAGTTTCCTCAAAAAATTAAGAATAGAATTACCATATAACTCAGCAATCCCACTTCTGGGTATCTACTCCCCCAAAATTGAAAACCTTTATCCATAAAGATAGATGTAATCTGATGTTTATTGCAGCATTATTTACGGTGGCCAAAACAGGGAAGCAACCAAAGTGCCCTTCAATAGATGATTGTATAAAGAAGTTGTGGTACATATATATGATGGAATATTACTCAGCCACAAGAAAAGATGAAATATTGCCATGTGGGACAACGTGGATGGATCTCAAGATTACCATGTGAAACAAGTCATAAAAAGTTGAGAATCATATGATTTCACTCATATGTGAGATATAAAACTGAAAGCAAAAAATGAACAAGACAAATAAATAAAAACTTATAGACACAGAAAAGAGTTTAGTGGTTACCAGAGGGAAGAGTATGGAAAGAGGTAGATAAAAGTAAAGGGAGTCAAATATATGATGATGGAAGAAAACTTGACTTTGGGTGGTGAACACACAATGCAATATTCATGTGATATATTATTGAATTGTACATTTGAAACCTATATAATTTTATTAATAAATGTCACCACAATAAATTAAATAAAAATTAAAATAAAATAAAATAAATCTACCCTAAACTGAAATTGGTACGTTGTGATTCAAAGCTCCAAAGTCTTAATTTTTCAGAAGAAAACAAATGAGAAAAGAAGAAAAGAAAGGCGTTTTATCACAGCCATAGCCAGACCTTAAGTGATTTCCTTCAAACAGTGTTGCTTCTTACTTTTAAACAGGCTAATTATGTGTATCTTCGGCCTTCTCTCACTAATAAAGCCTTCTTCATATATCCCTGTATCTGTTACATGAGACTGTAATGTAGAATACACAAAATTGTATACTTGTTAGAATCCAGTCTAAGATGAGTCTAAGAAGATTTGATTTGTAGAACAACAATAAAAGCATCACTTTTCGTTTCATTAAAAACATAATCTTCAGATGATACAAGGATATATTTCATTCCTGATCAAAATCCATGCCTTTGATTATATTTTCCTTTCCAGTGATCTGCTGGACCTTTACACTGATGTCTAGTTAGCATCCTTAAGTTACCATGTCTAAGAGCAAACTCATTTTTCACAAAACCCAGCTCCTCTTCCAGAATTCCTTATCTTGGTACTTGGCATCAACATTCATACAAATAGGTGAGAGACATCTATGTCAGCACCTTTTCTTTTGCTCATGACATTCAGTCAGTCAGTTAGTTCTGTCTCTAAATTAAATATCTTCTGAATCTTTCACCCATTTTCAATTCCTGGTGTCATTGACTCAGTTCCCACTGAGTATGCTCATGTGGACTATTACTATAAACTCCAGTTTGGTCTTTTCCCTCTTGTGTGCTTTGTCCCCCTTTATTAATCTTTCACTCTGCTGCTGTTACCTTCAATTTTTCCCTGCTCTTTAGTATGCAGTATACATAAAGCATAATAAGCTTCTAGAAATCCAAGGTTCTCCACAACATCAGCTACAAACATTGACTGAACACTTACAGCAGTGCCAGGATAGGTGCTTTCCATATGTTAATTCATTTAATTCTCATAATAAGCCCCCAAAAAGGGAACTATTATTATTCTATGACATATAGAGGGTTACATATATAGCTTCAGAGAGGTTAGGAAATTTGCCTAGAGTCACTTCGGTAAGTAGAAAAACATGAGCAAAATGTGTCAGGCAACCAGTAGGAACAAATAGTGTTCCATCTGCAGGGCATTGCATATAAAAGGCTCAACTTGGATATAGTGTGGAAGCTTCACAGCACTGAAAGGAATATGACTAGAGAGCTAAAGAAAAAAGTGGCAAGATGTGAGAACAGAGACGATGTAAGATAAGCTAGAGTATTAGGTGCCTGTGAAGCGTGGTAAGGAGTTTGGATTTGTCTAGAACTAGTTTAACTGATAGCCATTGAATATTGCTAAGTATGCTTTGGTTAGTAGCAGCTTATTCATAACAGAAACTGGAAAAAAAAACCCAAGATGGAGAATAGATGAATGAACAGTATGACAGTTATATTATGGAATATTATTCAGCAATAAAAAGGAAAAAACTTGTGATATATGCAGTGATATAAATGAATCTCAAAAGCATTATGCTGAGTGAATAAAGCCACACAGAAAAGAATGTATTTTATAAAGTTTCAAAAAGGTAAAATCTCTGATAGAAAAAATTGGAACAATGGTTGCTTCTGAAGGGAGGAGGCAGGAAATGTTTGCAAAGTAGGGTTGCTAGATCAAATACAGGATTCCCAGTTAAATTTAAATTTCAGATGAACAACAAAGTTTTTTTTTTACTATGCCTTATGAAATATTCAAAACATTATACTAAAAATGTATTCATTGTTTCACTGAAATTCAAATTTAACTTTGCATCCTGTATGTCTGTGAAATTTGGCGACCCTATAAGGAAGGGACATACAAGAACTTTCTGGATTGTTGGTGAAACTTTCTATTTTGATACTGAATGCATTTGCTGAAGTCACGTAAATGTGTGCATGTAAATTTTACCTCAGAAGAATAAAAAGAGAAACGGTATTGAATACTTGTTAGTGACACATATGCTGAAATATTAGAAGGGAAGTACACTGATGTCTGCAACTTCAAAATATATCAAAATTAATATGGATTACTGGCTGAATAGAGGAATGAATAGATATTAATAAAGCAAATATAGTAAAATGTTAACTGTAAAATCTAGATAATGAGTATATGAGTATTCACTATAAAATTCTTCTAACTTTTCTGTATGTTTGAGAATTTTTATAATAAAATGTTAGGAAAAAAAAATTTCTGCCCTGCTCTCATGGAACTTATGTTATAGTGGAGGGAAACAGATAATAAATAAAATTAATAAGTAAATTATAGAGTAAAATAGGAGGTGAGAAGATATGGGAGACACAGAAGAGAAGGGGTTTAGTGCATTGAAAGTGGAACTCACAATTTTAAATATTATGGCCAGGGAAGCATTTCCTGTAGGATATGGGGGAAAGAATAGTGGGCAAATCTGAGGGAAGAGCAATCAAATGGGGAAAAGAGTAATGAAAAAGCGAGATTGGTGAGAGAAGGGCTTAATCTGATTAATTTTAAAAGAATTCCTCTCTGCTAATTGTGTTAGGAACACATAGAAGCTCTTTGAGGCCTCGTTTATTCTTAAATTTAGAAAATGTCTCCCCTGTCTATGGTATCAAAAAATATTTGTTTGATAAATCATAAACATAAAATGGAACTCTTTTAGTGAAACATGGATAATTTAAGTACTTTTCCCTTTCAAGCCAATATTACTTCACTGAAATTTTAAATGTTAAGTTTTAAAGCATTTTAAATGCCTCTGCCTTCTATTTAGAAGATAATGTAACCCCTGATTTATGCCAGACAGAAATCAAAGGTTTGGATTATAATTCAATGGAATAGAGGTTTTTATTTCTAATTTTACTAGGAGAATCATGGTTATTTATGATCCTCTTCCCCCTGCATCCAGTTTCCCCATCCTTCAATATACCCACCTTTTCCCTCTTTCCCAGTTTTTAGCAACTTACTTAAGGGAAAAAAAGATAGAGATTCCCCATGAGCTAGCGCTTGCAAAGACCCTGCCCCACACAGTGCCTGCTCCTTGCTATCTGTCTGTGAGTCATAATTCAAGGTTAATTAACACTGACCAGTTCCTCATCTACAGTCTGTAGATACTAACTATGTCCATCTCTCCTCTTAAGACCCAAGCACTTGCCTTTGAATGTGCCAGATCTTTCAACTGCCTTTGGAAAGCCTGACTTGATGAGATTATAGATCCTTTGTTTTTCCCATTCCATATTCTGAAGCAGCCTTGCTTCTTAACTTTTGTAGCTCACTCACCCACCAGCAACCTCCTGCCCCATTTACTTATAGTGTTGCCCTATTAAACATCTTTACTCACTCCAACCCTGTACCTGGAAACATGGCATGCATCCTGAATTACCTTCCACCTCAGGTGACTTTTCTGGCCCCTCAGGATACCTACATTAGAGGGATGAAAATTACTTAAAAGTCCCCTCATTAAACCTAGTATGCTGTGGCTGGTCTATGAGTCTCAAGGTCCCAGCAAGTCAAGAGCCTTTATGTGATTTGGAGCCCTGTGGCCTGCAGAGGCTCCCAAATTTCCAGTAGCAGATTTGCGGATTGAGCTGCCCAGGGATTTTCTCTGCACCAAGAAGCAAAACAAATATTTAGCAAGTGCAAGTGACTTTCAGCCATTATTTTCTCAATGCTGCAGTTGGCAAATAACCTAGACAGAAAGAAACACGTAAAGAGATATTTTATGAAGAAATAGAAATGAGAGTTTCAAGTGTTACTTTGGAGTTTTTTGAAGCTTCATCAAGTGAAAAATAATTAAATTTACCTTAATTTAAAACCTCAGTAATCTCCATTAATAAATACTAGCATAAAGAAAATATTTTTTAACATAAAGTTCAAAAGAAAGCAAATATCCTTTATGACATATTGCTTTAATTATAGAAAAATAATATCAGTGCTCTTAGCAAGATCTATCAATTCTTTACCCACTGGATTCAACTAACACCATTTTGGAGGTTGTTAAATATTGAACAATTAAATGAAGAAAATCCATCTTGAATCGTGTAGACAAAGGAAATATACAAATATAAATACCAGAGAATACGTTTGAACTCATAGTAACTAGGGTCATTATAGAAATTCTCCTTGTTGCAAGCAGAGATATTAATAAGTATTATGTCTTCTTGGTGCATGATTCCCTTTATCATTATGAAGTGTCCCTCAGTATCTTTCTTAACCTTTTTTATTTTGAAGTCTATTTCTTCCTATATTAGTACTGCTACTCCTGCTTGGTATTTCCATTGTTTCCTTGTTCTTGTGTGTCTGTTTTTTGGTTTTTTTTTTTGTTTTTTGGTTGGATTTGTGGATTTTCCCTCTGGTCTTTCTTTCTTTATGCTATATACTTCAGTTCTGAATCTTTGGCATGTGGCTATCATTACAAATATGTGAAGGATAGTTACATGTATATAGTAGACCATTTTCTTCTGCATGTGCCTTATCTCCATCTCCCTTTGTGAATTTGGATCTTTAAATCCTCCCCTTCTCAGTTATTGTTGTCTAAGTTAGTCCCAATGTTTGTTGAATGTTCATTACTATCTCACTATAGCAAATCTCTTCTTATTGTTTAAAATTTAATGCCCTATTCTTAATAAGTTTGCACTCCTCTGCTTCTATCTTCCTGCTAGTTACCTTTCTCATAGTTATATATTTTTTTGTCATTTTGTTTTAGGTGAGCTGAACCTTTTCAGTATTTCCTGTAATGCAGGCCTTGTATTGAAGAAGTCTCTCAATTTTTGTATGTCTGGATGGGTCTTTATTTCTCCTTCATATCTAAAAGAGAGCTTACCTGGATACATTATTCTTGGCTAGTAGTTTACTCTTTCTGGCTTGTAAAGTTTGTGCTGAAGAGTCCAACGATAATCTAATGGATTTTCTTTTATAGGTTACCATTTTCTTCTCCCTGGCTGCCCTGAGAATTCTGTCTTTGTCGTTGATTTTTGATAATTTTAATACAATGTGTTTTGAAGAAAGTCTTATTGGGTTGAGATAATTGGGTATTCTGTTGACTTCTTGAATTTCAAGCTCCAGCTCATTCCTTAGATTTGAGAAATTCTCATCCACTATTTGTCTGAAAGTGCTTTCTAGTCCCTGCTCCTTTTCCTCGCCTTCAACAATGCCCATTATTCTTTTGTTTCCTCTCCTGATAGTATCATCTAGTTGTATTTCTCTTTCATTATGTTTTTATTCTTTGGTTTCTCTCTTCTTTCTTATGATTTATTTCTAGATTTCTGTCTTCGATATCACTGATGCTTTCCTCCATTTGGTTAAATCTATTTCCCAAGCTTGCTATTTCATTTTTCATCTCTTTCAGCATGTTCTTCATCTCCAGAATTTCCATTTGGTTCTTTTTTAGGGTTTCAATCTCCTAGCTAAAAAACTCATTCTGCTGATCTAGCTGTTTTTCAATTCTTGAAATTGTTGATATGAATTGTTTTGGATCTCACTGAATTTTTTTCAGAAGTACCATCCTGAATTCTCTGTCATTTAAGTCGCATATTTTTATGTCTTTAAGTTTAGTTTCTGGAAATTTTTCTCTTTCTGAGCTGCCTTGTTCCTTTGGTTGTTCATGGTGTTTAATGGACTATTTCTCCACATGGGTATTAATAGAACTGTATTCTGCTTTTTTTTTTTTTCCAGAAGGAAAGTTTATTATATAAAGGTCTCTCTTTAGTCTGTTGCAGAGAAGGCATTTTTCTTTTGGTTTCAAGTAGGTGGCATCTAAGCTTCTTCGATTCTTGCTTTAAACAAAGTCTTAATACTGCTTTTTTTTTTTAGTAGATATTCAATCCCACTCACTACCCTCCGTCTCAATCTCTGTCAGTGTTAGTGACAGTTTCGGTAGCCTTTGCTCAAATTTCTCTGGGGATCCACGGTGTTCGGTCTGGGAAGATATGGTGGGAGTGGTCCTGTGAGTTGGGGGATGGGGGATGTGGCTCAACCTCCACTTTGAAACTGCGGCTGGTAATTAATCAACTGTTACTTCTCTGCCATCCCCTCTTTTCTGCATTCTTCCCTGATATCTGGGCACTGCCTCTGCATGGGGCTCACAAATCTCTCAAGCATGGCTGTTCAGGGAACCCACTGCATCTTCACCTATCCCCTTTGTCCTGCAGGGAGCTCTGGCTGTGATAGGCAGCTTCTTTGTTTCTCCCAGTCTACTGCCTCGACTCCTGGGGGTTCTGACTTGTGGTTTCTCTTATGCTCAGATCGCACGCTCAGATGTGCTGTTGTACAGGTTAGGTGTTTTTTGTTGAGTTTTAGATTTTCAGGTCATTGTTGTTTCAGGGAGAGATCTAGGGACATCTCTTACTTTGCCATGTTTCTGACGTTGAGATTTTTTAAACAAATTTTTAGGCCACACACTCCCCCATTTTTGATTCAATAGTCTGGGGTGGGGCCAGATAATTTGCATTTCTAACAATTTATAAGTGATCTGGATGCTGCTGGAAAAACTTCCAAAACCCACTGATCTATGCAATCTATACTATATATTTGTCTAATTCTTTTTTCTCACTTTTCTGTTGTCGTTCAATGAAAAAAAAAAAAGCCAAATTCTCATTTCAGCGCTACTGCCCTGCCTTCCGTCAGTTTCATTTTTGAAAGAAAAAAAAATTAAAACTTTAAAAGCAGGAACAAAGTGATGTTAGGAGTAACCAAGCTGGGTTTCTAGCCTCCTAATCCTTTTTAAGTGGAATGAAGGTTTCTTCTTAGTTAATAAGGTGTTAGTGTCTCTTTAAAAAAAAAAGAGCCCAACTGAAATTATACAAATGTGATACAACTGTGTAGCACTAAAAAGTGGTTCTTGTTTAACTATAAAACATACATTAAAAAAATACATGTCTCCATCAAAGTCTCTTAATACTAGAGAAGGGGGTAGTGGTCAAAAAATGACAGAAAAAATAACATTCACTTTCCACACAGATTTTTATTTTTCCATTTATTATTTTGTTTCTAAGTCGAAGAAACAGCTCATCTAGAGTCTAAAGAATCTAAAGATAGATTGTGATGGTTAAATTGGGATCTTTACAAGTAAATTATTTTTCTTCTTTTGCGTAATGTGTTAACAAAGAGAAGAGACACAGCATGGTATCTTAATTAGGGCATAATCTGTGTGTGTAGAGTTGACAGTGAAAGTCATATGAGGCTCTAAATGAGCTTCTCACTTGCTCTACACTTGAGCAATTCCAAACAGGTTAGGGCCACGTTGACTAAAACATTTGTAAGAACAAATTAATATTCGAAGAGGTACCAGCTGTAGATTTCTGCTTATCTTCCAGTTCTAAAAAGTAAAAATTAAAAATAAAATTAGGCAGTGTTCAGTAAATATTTTTGAATAAAATAAATATTAGTTGTGATTGCTAAAGAATATGCTATTCCATTTATGCTTGATTTGCTGTTTCTAACACACAAATAAACCTAACTAGATAAGAAAGGCATATTCAACACTAAATAAAATTCACATGATAAAAGATTATCTATGCTTTTATCCAAACATATTAATATACTGTCTAGTTATAAAGTTTGAGATGAAGGTAAATTACAGTATAGAATCCACACAAATCTGACTTCTGTCCTATAGGGATGTTAAATGGATCAATCAACAGACATTTATTGAACATCCCAATAGACATCTTGGTTTTGCCTGTGCAACATCCGTTTCTCATGAAAATCAATCTTCCTAATACTCTTTGTTCACTGTTTGCAATTTTCATTAAAATCGTCACTGGCTGGGTTTCAGGCAAATTGTTCAATATGTGGCTTGTTTTTGTCCTTCAAATATCTCTGACCTTACTTCTCAATGCACAATATAAGTAAATGAAAACTCTATAATCCAACTTAGTGTACATGTCCTGACCACTAATATTGGAAATAATGGCAGCCACAAAAACTTACAATTTTTATGCTTTACAAACAACTTCTGAATTCAACATAGCTCTCAGAGAGAGAATCCAAACAGTCACACAACTACTAGTTTAATTGGTTGATAATGCTACTTAGTTTTATCATCACAATCCACTGTGAGAAATTTCATTACTGTTCTGTTCACTCTTCCACAAAAGAACTTCGAGGACCCATTTAAAGGTTCAAACATCTAAGCACAGTTATTAATCCATTTTGGAGAGAGTAACAGCCTTTCAGCCCTGGTGATAAATCAGTTAAGAGCTAAAGTCATACATCAATCGTATCACCTTTGCATCCATCTCCAGCAGTGACCATGAAGTGTTCAAAGAATACATGGCACTATTCTAATGATAAAATATTTTAGATAAAGTCGAAAAATGGTACAGAATCAATACAAATCTGACTTCTTTCCTAGAAGGAAGTTTAGTTTATCAATTAGCATTTACTGAAATTCCCAAGAGCATATTACTTTTTCCTGTGTCAGAATCTATTTCCCACTCTGCTGGAACAAAAGCCTACCTTTCCTTTGGAAAACCACCCCTTTTCCAATTTTAGTGCACATATTATAGGAGGGAGAAGACAACGGATCCACCTTCCTGGTTCAAGAAATAGCCACATAATTCAGGCCGGCACATGACCCAAAACAGTCCAACAAAGCCAAAGAGCATCAGCAGTAAGGCTTTCTCTGGATCTATTAAGAGAGGGAAGCTCGCCCTCTATTGCCAGAGGGAATAATTTCGGGATCCTCTACCTGAAAGCAAAACCAAAAAAATAATAAAATAAAAGCTAAGACAATATGTAGAGAAGGACAAAAATCTGGTAATAAATTTGGGTACCTGATCCCCAGCATAACTAAATACTCATCCAGATCCATGCCTTGGCCTTCTTCATTACTTGAATTAGTGTGTGAGTTGGGTTTCTTAAATTGCAACCAAGAATTCTGACAAAATAAAAACAACCTAAATCCTGCACTACAGAAATTGGCAAAGTCCAAAATAAGGACATATAAAAAACAATCCCTGACTCTAAGTTTCTTTTTAGCACCTACTTAGAAAGATAAGAGATAAATACACACACATACACACACACACACACACACACACACACACACACACAAATAACTAGAAACATAGGCTCAACCCAATGATAGGTTTTATGTGAGTGTTGAGAAGGGAGACACCATCATAGGATGCATATTTAGTGAGATTTCACATTGTAAGAAAATGGTGAGCCGGGTTTTGTAGGAAGACTAGAATGTGACTTCTTGAAGAGAACATGAAAAGACATTTAGAAAGGGTGAACTATGAGAGCAAACAATTAGAATGTACATATTGTATTAAAGAAACAATACGGCATAAATAATAAATAAACCATAAAATGTTGAATCTTGGGATATCAATAACAAATACATTAGTGCAGGGGTAAAAAATTCATAAGTAGTTTTCCAATGATAGACATATCATATATAGTATTTTCTTAATTTTATTTTATTATTAGTTTCAAGTCTTATTAGTTTGTCTTATTGCTGTGGCTGAGACTATGTTATATGTAGTATTTTAAATCTACTTTATAAAAGATCATATTGATTAATTAGATTATATTTAACTGTTGAAGAAGTTTATTCATATGCTTTTTAAAGGATGATGTTGAATATTAAATTCCTATGTCATTATTTATTTTTTAACATTTTTTTTTATTCCCATCCACCTACCCCTCTCCCTTTTGGCAACCATCAGCTTGTTTTCTATATCCATAGATTTGTTTCAATTTTGTTTCATTTATTCAATTGTTTTGGGTTTTTTTAGATTCCATATATAAATGAAATCATATGATATTCATCTGTGTCTGACTTAATTCACTTAACAGAATACCCTCTAGGTCCATCCATATTGTCT
>NW_006439568.1:26684447-26732969 GCF_000325575.1 Pteropus alecto | reverse complement strand
TGATATATGATATATAGATATATAAATAATCTTCTCTATCCAGTCATCTATTGATGGACATCTACGTTGCTTCCATATCTTGGCTACTACTAGTAATGCTGCAAAGAACATATGGGTGCATATAGCTTTTTAAATTAATTTTTTTGTTGTCTTCAGATAGTTACCCAGAAGTGGAATTGCTAGGTCTTATGGCAGCTCTATTTTCATTCTTTTTGAGAAATCTCTATATTATTTTCCATAGTGGCTGTAATAATTTACAGTTCCACCAACTGTTCCCATTGCTCCACATCCTCACCCATATTTGGTGTTTATTGATTTATTGATGACAGCCATTCTGATAGGTGTGAAATGACATCTCATTGTGACTTTAATTTACATTTCCCTGATGATTAGTGATGTTGAGTATCTTTTCATATATCTTTTGGTCATCTGCATGTCCTCTTTGGAGAAATGTCTATTTAGGTCCTTTTAATTTCTCCTTCTGATCATTCATTATTGGTGTACAGAAACACAACAGATTTTTGAATATTGATTCTGTATCCTACAACTTTACTGAATTTATTTATTAGTTCTAATAGTTTTTTGTTGGTGTCTTTATGGTTTTCTATGTATAGTATCATGTCATCTTCAAATAATGAGAGTTTTACTTCTTTTCTGTATTTGGGTGCCTTTTATCTTTATCGTGTCTAATTACTGTGGCTAAGACTTCCAATACTATGTTGAATAGAAGTGGTTATAGTGGGAATCCTTTTCTTGCTCCTGAACTTAGATGAAAGGCTTGTTTTTGGTTGTTTTATAATTCTCCTCTCTTTATTTGTGGTTTGCTGTGTTTTTAGTGCTTTGTTTAGGTTCCTTTTTCTTTGTTTTTTTGTGTATCTTTGTAGATTTTTGGTTTATGGTTACCATGAGGGTTATATATATATCATTCTATATTTATAGCAGTCTATTTTAAGCTGACGGGCATTTAAGTTCAAATATGTTCTATAAGGACTACATTTTTACTCCTTCCTCCTCCATGCTTTATGTTATTGATGTCATACTTCAGATCTTTTTGTTTTGTGTATCTCCTAATTATTGTAGTTTGAGTCGAGCTTGATACTTTTTTCTTTTGACCTTTGTAATAGCTTTTCAAATGTCTGATTCACTGTATTTATTAAATATTTGGGTTTACCTGTGGCTGAATTTTGAAATTATGCTGGGAGAACTAGTAACAAAAACTGAATGTTAAATGGGGTCTTTTCCCCTTCCTCATCCGACCAGTTATTCCTGTCTAATCTCATCTAGAAATTTCATCTACAGGGCCATCAAAATAAATTGTGCTACACACACAATTTGGTTTTCTCTTTTACTTCACTTAGCTCTCATTTAAGAAACTAGTGCAGAGATTAGAGCCATTAACCAAGAGGAGAAGGTTATAAAAAGAAAGACAAACATAAACAAAGGAAGCGATTAGGGTCATACAATTATCCAATTTGCTTTGTCTAGTTTCTCCATGAGATGAAAAGTTTATAATGGAAACTACTAAAGGCATTTTCTATTTTTACTGTGGTTTTAGCCATTTCCCTGTGTCATTAAGAAATCTCATGGGCGATGTTTGGGTTGGCTCTTTTTGCAAACAGGAATGCAATGTGTCTGTGTCCCTCTTTTCCCTTCTTGAGGGTATTATTATTGTTTAATTAATTAGAATGAAATGCTTTGTTTAACTTTTTAGGAGATCATTATCAGTTTTGCATTGAGTATGTCACTTTGTTTGTGATTATTCTCTAACTTAATAATTATATTCCCATTATTTCTCTCAGGGCTATGAATTGTTTCCTGGAAATTTTACTGAGAAAAATGGACTCAACATAATTCCTTGGTGACATATATTTCCATATATAGTTACTGGACTCAATAATGTTTGCATGTAAAAAAGGAGTCTCTAATACCCTATCTCTTGATATCGATTAAATATCTATTTTTGTTCATACCATCATCATAAGAGTATTACTGGTATGACATATGTCCATTTGAAATGAGCATGTTATAAAGGGATAATGACATACCCTCTTATAAGGAACATGTCTTCACAAACCTCAATTAACAAAACTCCATGACTCTGTCAAAGATAATTACTGCTTTGGTCATTGTTTATAGCTAGAAATTGAAACACCAAAAGATACTTTTTGTAAGTCAAGGTCAAAAGGTTTACAATTGGACTTGCTTTCATTTTGAAAACGTATCTTTTTAGCAAAAAACTTTAAATTGTGAAAATGTTATATTTTACTCTTAACTATTTACAGTGAAATACAAGAATTAGAAAATAATTTCTAAAGAAAATAAACATACAGTTATAATCTCTCCCTGTTTGGGGGAAAAGCAGTTTTGCACTTTGAATTTAAATATGCATGGTTACTAAATTTTATATTTGTTGAATGGTATAATTGAGAGATTTAAAAAAATCATTCAACATATGCCTCGGTGATAATCGCTGCCATATTTTAAAGTCTGAGAAGTCAAAAATTATCAAAATATATATTTTTTATCGCAGAGTATAAAAAAGTAAATTTTTGGATAGCATTTGGAAACACAAGGAATAGAAAAAAAGAGTAAGATGATTTTCTGTTTTCTCGGGTAAAAGTATGGTAAGCAGGAAAATGACCCCCAAAAATGTTCATGTCCTAATACGAACCTGTGAATATGTATGCTACCTTACATGGCAAAGAAACTATGTAGGTGTGGCTAAGTTAAGGACCTTGAGATGGGGATGATTTCAAGGTGGACTCAATTCAATCACAACAATTATTAAAAATGGAAGAAGGAAGCAGAATACGAGGTTCAAGTGATGTGATGTGAGAACTAGATGTATCAATGCTGGCTTTGAGGATGGAGAAAGGAGATTGTGAGCTAAGAAATGTGGGTAGCATTTAAAAACTAAAAAGAAGAAAATGAAGTTTCCTCTAGAGCCTCCAGAAAGGATTGTAGCCCTGCTGACATCTTGATTTTAGCTCAGTGAGACTCATATTGGACTTCTGATGTACTAAACTGTAAGATAATACATTTTTGTTGTTAAGACACCACGTTTATGACAATTTGTTATAGCAGTATTAGAAAGCTAATACTGATTTTATATTCCAAATTAGCAGTACCATGAAAAGCATGACTATTATAGCCTTTCCCCCCTTTATAAAATCAAGGCATTTTGAAGCTAGAAAAGACTTTGGTTTAACTCCTTTATTGTACAGATAAGGAAACTAGTCCACATATAGTGAGAAGGAATGTGAATTACCTTAGGCCTCATTTTTCAAGGCAGAGACAGGACTAGAATCTAAGTTCACTAAATTCTGGATCAGTGTTAGTCATAATATGTCTCTCAGCTTCTTTCACCAATGTAGGGTTTTGATTATAGTTTAATAATTTGCAGAACTGTTTGGAAGAATGAATAGTTGTTAGAAAGTGCACATATTTTCAAATAATGCATAGAAGTATATTTCTTTGCTGTTCTCATCTGTCACTAATTGAGAGTTAAACATATTCACTTGAACTACCTACATATCACTTAAAACTTAATCTGTCTAAGATTAAACTTGGGATCTTGCTTTTTAAATCAGCTCCCTCTGGAATTTTCTGGTTTTCTCTTTTACACCTCTCTGAGGTTTCACATATCCAATCAATCAACAAGATCTGATGCCATTCCTTCCTCATGGTGCTTCCCTTTTCTTGCATTTCTACTGCTACAAATTACACCCACACTAGACAACCACTCTAATAGGTCTGTTTCCTTCAGCTTCTCTTCAACTTCCAGTTAATCCAGCACAGTACTGCAAAACGATTCCTTCTAAAGTACATCTTTATATAATTGACTTGTCCCCACACATTCAGTAGGACTCCATTTCCAAACAAGATCAAGTTCAAACTCCTTATTCTATTGTTTAACAGGTTTATAGGATTTGATCCCAATTCTTTTATAATATTGCCTCCTCCCACTCCCATCTACAGACCAAATTAATTAATTCATTGCCCCATGAGCATGATTCATTCTCCTACATTTCATTCTCTTCTAAAATATTCTCTCTGCTTCCTTTTCCATGTATCTAAATTCTACCTATATCAAGTCCCTGTACAGCAGGTTCCAGCATCTTTTGGCAGACAACCTATAGTAATCTCACCTTCCACTTTGAAATCCCAAAGCAATTGATCTCTACTACTCATTTAAAATTCAGTTTGCATTGCTAGTGTCTTTTACATCTTTAAACTTTTTATTTTAAATCATGGAGCAAACTAGGTCTCTTACTTATTTGCATTGTTCTTCAAACCCAGTTTCCTGCTTAAAGCAGGCCCTCAAATATTTATGAAGAGATGGAAAATAATTTTTTAAATCCAAGATAAATGTTCATAATGACAACTCTTCTATATCAGCAATAATAAGCATCAGCAGTTAGCACTATTTTAAAGTCATCTGCTCTACTTAGAAAGTATAACCACACATTCAGATTTGCCCAGGACTGTCCTGGTTTCTTACTATTTTTCTGGCTATTAATAATGTCTACTTTCACCCTCAAAAGTATCTTGACTTAGATGATACATTATATGGTCATCCTACCCTTAAGGTAGTTTGGACTGTGGTAATGGCAAAACCCAGAAAGCAAATCCTGCTCATGTTCCAGTCACCCATCCAGCTAAACAGTATTCTCTCTCATACAGAATGATCATTTTCTCCGACACCACCTCTGCATAATTATTGTTATTTAAATTTCACATGGAAGGTTCAAACATTTTGGTGGTACACAACTTTAGATTAATGTATCGAAGTTGAATCAACTTAAGATAAAAACCATAGATAACTGAATATAACTGTGACTACCAGAAGTTTAGAAATCCTCATACACTGCTGGTAGGAATGTAAATTGGTACAGCAACTATGAAAAACAGTAAAGAGGTTCCTCAACAAATTAAGATTAGAATTACCATATAATTCAACAATTTCTCTCCTGGGTATCTACCCCCAAAATTTGAAAACCTTTTATTAGTAAAGATATATGCACCCCTATGTTCACTGTGGCATTATTCATGGTGGCCAAGACATGGAAACAATAGATTTGTCCTTCAATAATGATTGGATAAAGAAGATGTACATATATACAATGGAATATTGCTCAGCCATAAGAAAAATTACTGCTGTTTGTGACAACATAGATGGATCTTGAGAGTATTATTTTAAGCGAGATAAGTCAAGTAAAAGAAGTTGAGAACCATATGATTTCACTTATATGTGGAATATAAAACTGAAAGCAACAAATGAACAAGACAAATAAATAAAAACTCATAGACACAAACAACAGTTTAGTGTTTACCAGGGGGAAAGAGGGTGGGGGGAGTTAGAAGTAGTCAAGACATAGTGTATAAGTTCATTAATACTGTAATTGTTTTGTCATTTTCTGAATAAAATAAGGAAGATTCATACCATTTCAATTTTTCTGAACAATAAATACATATTAATTTTGTGACTGTTTAGAATTAGAAATGTGATGTTTTCTGATCCTCTTAGTGCCTAATGCATATTAAATTGACTAACTATTGCATAAATGGTTTTTTTTTTTTTTTTTTTTGGTCATTTCCAGTTATTTTATGTCAAGAATAAAGACCCATTTGTTATCAAGTGCCACCCTCCTTCAACTGTTCCTTCAGGTGGCAAATCCTGTCAGAAACAACATTCTGTAAAGCTCAAAAGGGTAACCAATACCAGCACTATCAAATGGGTTCTTTCTTCATGATAAAGTATTTACTCTAAAGGTTAACATTTTCTAAGTTAGTTCCTGAAAAAATAATTTTAAAATAGATATTTTTTTAATAGAAAGGAGGCTTCCAGGCAACTAGTTTTTGTATAATCTCTCTCTAGTTAACTGGAAAAGCAACATAAAACCCTAAAGGTATGTAAAAGCATCTATTTACTAACACGGTTAATCTGATTATCATACTAATGCATTTTGTGCATATTTTCACTCTAAAAACAGGGAACTAAACAATGTCATTAAAGTAACATGTTTCAAATGCCAAGCACCTGGTAATGTATTTTTCAGTCTAAAATTTCTTTACCCAATTTTTAATAATTTTTAAATATTCTTAAATTTATGCAGCATAATTTATAAATTCATACTGTATACTTATTCTAATTCCATTGTCATACACTTTTATCATTGTCATATACTTACTAAATGTTACTTTTGTTTAATTTTTTAAAATTATTTTAATATGGTTAGAATCAATGGTTATTCCAAAGCAAAACAAGTTTCCTTTAAAAATTTTTCTTCTCACAATTTTCTGACACTCCCATGTCTTTGCCTATCAATTTATTGAGGCATATAACTCTAGACTTTGAGTCATTTTCTCTTAGTGCTTTGATGACATTATATCACTTTTTTCTGACATCTGCTTTCAGTCCATTGTCATTTTTTTGTACACAATCTAGTTTCTTAAAATTTTATCTTTAGCTCTTAATAGTTGCTCTTTGGTAGTATACAGTTTTACCAAAAAAATGTCCAGGTATGGATTTGTCTAGGTCTTATTTGTTCTGCTTGGCACTCATTGTGCTTTTTCAGTGTGAAGTATCATGTATTTCATCAGTATTTGAAAATTTTCTGCCATTAGTAAGATTTCACATCCAGGTCTCTGGTAATTTTTTTAACCACTTATTTTTATATAGTCTTACGCCACTTTGTTGCTGTTTTTATAACGCACTCATATTTAATCGATAAAAATATATCCTTACTTCCCTTTTAGTTTTTAAAATGAAATTATATAGATGTCAAACCTCTTTATTTTTTCTTCAGTGATGACTAATGTTAACCTGCATGTATGCTTGTGTGTGTATGTGCATGTGCGCACAAAATCCTGTAAGAAAATTCTTCCATTTATGTAGCTTGAATACCAGTGGTTCTATGTTCCACTTCACAAGTCAACAGAGGAAAAGCCTCATCTTTTTCATATGACAGCTTTTGAAATACATGAAGAGAACCGTTGTGAATAATTGTATCACCATCAATAAATTTATTTGCACTTTTTCTTATGGTTCGAAATTAAAATGTGCATATTATTGTGCTATCATGATATCAGGAAGCATAAGCTAAAGTCCTAATTCTGTTATTTCAAAGATTTGAAATATAAGAACAAGTTACTTAACTTACTTAGTTGCTTCAATTATGAGTGGAGACAATGAAAACCAAGTCACAAAGTTAATACGAGGATCAGGAACTCATGGTACTCAAAGGTCGCTTCCTCAGGAAAGTTTCCCCAAACTTCTTGCTATAGCCTTAATCCTTGTGTCCTCCCAAAATTTGTATGCTGTAGTCCTCATGACTAACATGACGGTATTATGAGGTGGGCCTTGGGAGGTTATTAGGTCGTGAGAGCAAGGCTCTCATGATTGAGAATAGTGTCCTTATAAAAGAGACCCACAGTGTTCCTTATCATCTTCAGCCATGTGAGGATACAAGAAGTCCATGACTCAAAAGAGGCCCCCCACCCAACCATGCTGGAACTCTGATCTTGGATTTCCAGTCTCCAGAACTATGATAAATAAATTTCTGTTGTTTATAAGCCACCCAGTCTGTTGTATTTCATTTTAGCAGTCTGAGTAGACTAAAACGCCTCCTAAGTATCCATTTGCTCTGTCTATGACTCTATAGTATGGGTGTATAATGCCTTACTATAATCTTATAACATTGTATTTTAATAAACAGTCTGTGATCTCCTCAATGTCATGGACTGTGTCTTATTCATCTTTGGGCCCTGAGAGCCTAGAGTAAGTACCTATTTAAGGTATCGAAGGCAAAATATATGTAAAAGTAATTTTGTAATTGGAAAGCACTACCATTATCCATTTTACAGTTGTTTAAAAACTTTTGACTCTCTTTTTGACTTATTCAGTCCTTTAAAGTAATAGAACAGATGAGGCTCATCATGCGATAACCAAATTCTAGTCTTTTTAATTTCTTAAAATAGGTAGCACATAATCAAAACATTAAACTCTTCCTGAATTGGCATACAACAAAGATTAATTTTAAGTTTTATCTTCTACTAGCTCCTTCCACAGCCTAAAATCATACACATATTTACCCATCCTCGAAATCTTTCCTCAAGCCTTTCTCACCCTCCAGGGGATAACCTATTACTTTCTACGTTTTACCATCTACATTTTGTGGAGATTAGTCAAGACTTGCTAGCTTTATTCCTGTGTTACCAGTTAGCCTGATGATCAATACAACCTGCTTTCAATCCTCCCTGTGAATGACACAGAAGGATACCATCTTCCTCCCCCAATTTTCCAGCCCAGTTTTTCCTCCTCAGCTTTGAATCTCTCAAGTTGGAGCCTTTAATTAACTCATCTTTGAGACCATAATGGAGTAGTACTATGGAAAACAGATTGCAGGTTCCTCAAAAAAATTAAAAATAAAACTAAAAATATGATCCAGCAATCCTACTTCTGAGTATATATCCAAGGACATTGAAATAAGAATCCCATAGAATTATTGCACTCTTGTGTTCACTGCAGCATTAAACACAATAGCCAAGATACAGAAACAGCCTAAGTGTCTTGTCAATAAATGAATAGATAAAAACTATGTGATATTTATACCATGGAATATTATTCAGTCATGAGAAAGAAGGAAATACTGCCATTCACAACAGCTTATGGATCTTGAGGGCATTATACTCAGTGAAATAAGTCAGACAGAGAAAGACACATGCTGTATGATCTCACTTATATGTGGAATCTAAAAAGACGAATGCAGAGAAACAGTAAAGTAGTGCTTACCATGAGTTGGGGTGGGGGAAATGGGAAAATACTGGTCAAAAATTACAAATTTCCATTTATAAAATTAACAAGTTTGGGCATGTAATGTGCAGTATTATGATTATAACTAATAATAGTGTATCATATATTTGAATGCTGCTAATAGATCTTAAGTGTTCTCACCATACACACAAGAAAAGAAATAATAACTCTGTGATGGGAAGGAGGTGGAAGCTAATACTATGGTGGTAATCATTTTGCAATTTCTAAATGTATTCATTCAACACATTGTACACTTAAACCTACATAACATTATGTGCCAATTATGTCTCAGTAAAGCTGGGAACAAACATTATACTATCATAGAAGTCAATTCTTAGATACATCTCTAGATAGCATTGGTTGATTTAGATAAAGATAAGAGTAGGTCTTATGCTCATATTCACACAAAAAGCACCATTTACCTTTGATGGTGGGACAAATTCAACACATTCCAACCATGTAGTTAAAAAGGACTTTCCACATATTGTACATTTTCTTCCTCGAGAGATTGTGTTCCTGACTTGTGGATACCATGCTATGGCTTGCATTAGGAAAGGATTCTTTTCTGCTAGCTGATTCATTATAAATCTTGATGTTATTTCCTAGATTCAAAAAGAATATAGTTCCTCAGATAATTTGCAAAATAGCTGTTTTGTATTACGTTGATTCTCATTTCACTGATTTGTATTTTGGGCTTATTCCTCACAGTTTCTGTTATTTTTTCATAGTATATACAATGAATTATATTGTCAATGACTAGTATTGTAAATAAGTTTAGTTTTTGACAATGTAAGAAAAGCAACTTACTTCCATTGTAATATTTCTGTCTTTTACATACAGGAATCCAAGTTATAATAAGTTTACATTATTAGATAAAGTTTAGTTCAAATTTTGTACCTCTCATTACAACAAGCAAGGACTGTACAAATATTCAGACTGAACTGGGAAACTAACTATCATATTTACTAATGGCTAAATCCTTACTGCTAAAATTGTAGATCATGGACCAGTAGAATTTGTAGCACCTGGAAGCTTATTAAAAATTCAGAGTCTCGGCTGCATTCCAAACCTACTGAATCAGAATCTGCAATTAATAAGGTTCCCCCACGTAATCCTTTTGCATATTAAAGTTTGAAAAGCGTTAGTCTAAGTTAGCTACTGTATTAAGTACCTCAATAGAGCCATGTTGGTAAAGAGCACCAATTTCTATTAACCACATCTCTGAATTAAATTAGTATTAAACCTATCCACATAGATATTCCAGAAATTTTACTTTAGGTAATAATAATATTAAATAATAAAAGGGCGGTGAGGAAATATAAGCTGACTTTCGCCATAACCATCAACAACATAATTATCTTAAAGAAAACTCTAATTATGTAATACTTAAAATAAAATCTTCAGTGACCAAGCAAACAAAATGAACATTTAATTTACTCCATCAATGGCCCCCATTGTTTGTGCCAGTAGCTGGAAGCCCTGTATAAATGTTACATAAACAGTGGATGAATTTTAAATGTAAATAAGTGTGTGAAACTTTTTCTGGTCAAAGTAAAAGATTTATCAGTGATATTAAGGTAGTCTACATCAGTCTCTGATAGGAATCTTTGGGAATACCTACATATGTACATAAATTATCTTTCACCTATTCATCCTAATTAAAATCTTTTAAAAGTAACAACAAAATCATGGATTGCCGTATCCTGTTTCTTATTACTCTATCCCTTCCACTTAACAAGCATCTAGGAAAGCTGCCTTTATACAGCAAATGCCCTGAGCATAAGTTCCTTAAATGTCTGATTCTTCAACAGCATAACTTTCTACACATTTAAGCTCATTCTCCTGGGTGGTTGGTTACATTTTTTTTTTCCAGAAAGGATGACATAACTGAGGTCATCCTTTCTGAAAAAAAAAAATTACCCTTTCACACTAATATTACCTACTAAGTTATATGTCTATTATTACTCTTTCTTTACCTACTTACGCAGACCACAGCTTGTGATTCTGAATGAAGTACGTTTTTAGCTACAAGAATTCAAAGTGTAGGTCTCACTATAAAGCTGTAGAAAACTAATAGACAAGGATTCACTCCCCCAAATATCAGATGATGGAAGAATTTGCTGAAATACCTATAAATGGGACCTATAAATAGACCACAATCCACACAGTTCACTTTTTTTCATTTATAATTTTTGGACCCAAACATATTTGTTGCACTTAGTATGCCTCTTGACAACTCTTATAGTACCCATTATTTATATTCTCCTAGTTGCTGCCAATGTGTTACTTTGGAAGAATAACATATACCATTGAAATATAAAGTTATTATTTGAAAACATGAGTATATATAAAGATCCAATTGTCATGACCAATAGTATTTTTTAAGTTACCATTTAAAGATATGTGCAATGCAGTTTTTGTGAATATACAACTTAATGGTTGCCTAATACTAATGCTATTTAAAAGTCAAAATATCTTTTATGGACAAATAAATTATTCCTCTTGAATAGTTTGTATGCTCTTTTGTTAGAATATTTTTTAGATAACTATATGTAGGTAACCATATATAACTATGTTTAAGCTATCAGATTAAAATTAGTTTCAGGTGTATTTTTTTATTTTTCCTTACATATAATGATTTAATTTGAATTATAAAACTATCTACATACAAATTATATTTATATAAATATAAAATACATAAGATTTAAAAACAAACATGAATCTTTAGAAGGAATAATGAATTTTGGAACTGTAGTATAATCAGTTGCCACTCAGTGTATGATAGACACTAAAACATAACATCAAGAGCAAAGATTCTGAGTCACAGTCATATCAATAAACAGGTACAAATCCAGGCTCTATGATGTACTAGCTCTGTGACCTCATTTGGACAAGTCCTTAACTTCTCTGATCTTGAATAACTCATCTATAAAACAGGGATATTCTTCCAGTATTATCACATAAGAGTTCAAAGAATTAAATTAGATAGCATGAGTAAAACTTAGTCTGGCATCTACTGATGCAGTATATTCTGGCTGATATTTTGTTATAATATAGTTATCAACATTAAATTAGTTCATAAACCTCTGAGGTGAAAAAAAATGTTTAAAATTCTTAACCAATACATAGCCTGAATCTGAGCCCTATAATTCTTTGATAGTCTAAGTAGTTTAATCAGTAATGTTAACTGACAGAAATTACTTTTACGTTAAGTACAAATATGAAATGTACAATAAATTTGTCACCTTTCTAAGAAAAATTCTTAGAGTTACTTTTAATAAATACCCAAGTCATTCTTGTCATAGAGTGCACTCTTGTAAAACCACCGACACACTGGGTTAACTGCTAATCCAGCCCCATTCACAAATCAGGACCACCTCCAACCAGGGATTACCCCTATTTCCTTTTCCCTCACTTCAGGCAGCCCCTTTTTGAAGCATTTCTACAGCATGGAGTCTGGAATCCAGTTGCTGAGGTTGGCATCATCATCCCAACATTTACTAGCTCTGTGAAACTACACAAATTATTTAAACTCTCTGGGACTCAGTTTACCTATAAAAGGGGGACAATAATGGTACTTATCTTTTAAAGATTATTGGGGGATTAAATTAACTCATTTTTGTTAAGTGCTTAGAATGATGTCTTGCTCGTATTAAGCTTTACATGTGTTAGTTTTTATTATTGTTATTGTTGATATTATTCTGAAATGCTTAATTCAAGGAGAACAAATAGGTTATAAGGGATTAAACAAATTAAATACTGCAATTTTAAAAACCATTTACAATTAAATTTTGAATAAGATTTTTTTTTTTCACACAAGAATTGAAAATAATATTGTTTGTGGAAGTATAGATTGATTCTATGGAAGGGAATTTGAAATGAGTTAATCAAACTTTAAAAGATGACAATTCTTTGACCAAACAATTTCACTCAGAGGAATAATATGGACATGAGAAATTTGCTGGAGATAGTCATTGTAGCCTTGTTTATAAAGGCCAGAAAGCCAGAAAATAATTAATAATCTAAACAGCTAACAGCAGGGAAGTAGGTAAAAACACTATGCTGTAATCATATATTAGAAAATGTTGTATATATCAAAAAAAGAGATCATAGATTTACTTTTATTGGTTGGAAAGGTATTTACAATATTTTGAGGGGAAAAACAAGTAAGTAGTATGCAGAGTTTGAACTCATCTTTAATAAAAAAAAAAACTTCAGGATTTATGGAAAGTTCTAGCAAAATGAATGTCAGAGAATAATGATAATATTTCTACATACTGGATTTCTGAGTATTTTTATCAACTTCTATTGTTTTTTTCCTCTAATTTCTCTAAAAGAGCTCGAATTACCTTTGTAATAAATTTTTCTTTTAATCAGTATGGCATTGAAACTAATTTTTATTTTCTTCCTTGCTCATCTGTATGTTCTAGTTTTCTGTATTAAACATACATTATTTATGTAACAAAGGAAATATTATTTTTTAAAAAACTAAACCATTGAACAAGATTGGTTGTTTCCTGCATCCAGGAAACTTGAATCCTACACAATTTTTGAAAGTCTTAAGACAATCCTCCTTGTTCAGTTACATAAAGACTTAAAAGGACCTGAGAAGTTCAAATTCATAATTGAGACATACTCAAAGGTGGGAATATTTGTGAACTTTAACTCATCTAACACCAAAGGACAAACAAAGAGAGTCCACTAATATGCTTTCCTATTCCTTCTTTTAATATCACTAACTTTCTTAACTAAAGTGAACATGATTTCTGGATCATATTCATTCATCCACTAGGAAATGAGATCAAGTAAAAAGGGATGGAAGAGGCAAAGATCCCAGTAAGAACAAATCAAATATATCTTTAGATAATGTGTGTGTGTGTGTGTGTGTGTGTGTGTGTGTGTGTCAAGGTGAAAGCAAATTTCTCCCTTTTCTTTTTTTCCAAGAAAATGTTTCCATTTCTTTGAATTTAGTCATTCTGGAAATGAGATAGGATTATACTGAATTCTGTAAGCAAGTCAAAAAGATGTACATTGCCAATGGACTAGAGTTACATTAGTTATTTGCTGGCTTGGCTGGAATGCTTTAAAAGAAAACTTTTTAAAACTTAAATCATGACTTTAAAGACTTGTGTGAATGATATAAGGCTTCACCTGTAGATTCCAGACCTCCTCTTGTTTTACAGCACTAACAGGCTGCTTCAGGAACAGTGGGTTTCCCTCACAGTAGAATTCCCTCAGCTTCAGATCCTGAAACTTTCAAAACAAAATAAAAACTTTATTTCACAACAAAATAACAAACTTTACTTCTGAGGCTAAATCTTCAATAAAAGTAGTCTAAAATTGCTTTATTTAGGACTTATATTCCACATTAATATTTTAACAACAGGACGTACTCTAGTTGTTAGAAGCATAAGAATCTTTATGCTAGTATGAATGGCAATGACCTTAGTGGTCATTGGTGGCATCTCCTCTAAGAGACGGCTGAGACACTTGTTCAGGATCACAGAACTTATTAGAAACAAAACAGGGATTAATCAAATGTTGAGAACATTTTACAAATAATATATTTATTAGAAAATCATATTTATTAGAAAAAATTATATTCTAATATACACCAAAATCTAGGTCTTAAAGACTGTCTGATGATTCATTTTAGAGAAACAGAAGAACATCAAAATGTTCTCATTATAATCTGTCGTGCACAGTGAAAATTAAAAAAGAAGAAAAAATATACAGTTCACAGGATATTGAATCTTCTATGAAGAAAACCTAAATTCAACTGGAATTTACCATTTGAGTAGACAAATAAGGGATTCTCATATTAATTTAATGCCTTGTCACCCAAAAACTCATGTAGCTTTCAAAGTTAAAATTCATTTAGGGAGTTACTTTTCTGAGCCTTAATTTCAGCTGTGAAATAGGGAAAATATGACATATTCAGGTGAAACAGTTCTGTGGAAATAAAAAAAATAGGGAGTCCTGGTATGTGGCATGTTCTGATTCCATGATGTAAATACTCCTACTATGGTTTATTCCATTCACTGAACACAGAGTCGGGAAAAGATGTAGAAAATCAGCTCTTGTAAGCCAAGACAAACTGGCACCGTTACACCACTGCAACTCATATTTATAATCAGATATTTCCCTGATTTCAGTCCAGGATTTGAAAACAAAAGAAGCACTCAACAAATTAGAAATAATTGATTTAAAATATCTTTCCAGGGCATCATGTCATTAATTTTAAAAGTCTCAGGAAATTTCTACAACATAGACAAGATTTTAAAATAAGATACAAACTAAGACTGGATTAAACATGGCAAAGTGAGAGATATTCCCAGATCTCTCCCCTTGAAACAACAATAAGCTGAACATCTAAAACTCAGCAAAAACACCCAAACTGCACACCAGCACATCTGAGCATGGGATCTGCACATAAGAACTACCACAGGTCAGAACCCCGGGTGTCAGGCAGCGGACTGGGAGAAACAAAGAAACTGCCTCTCACAGCCAGAGCTCCCTGAACAACGCTGCCTGGTAAAGCTGTGAGCTCCCCATGGCTGGCGGCAGCTCCCAGTCATTATGGCAGAAGGCAGAGAAATGCGGCTGACAGAAAAACAGGGATGGCAGAAAAACAACAGTTAATTTTTACCAGCCGTGGTTGTAAAACCAAAGCTGAGCCATAGCCCCCATCCACCATCCCAGAGGGCCCCTCCTGCCATACCCTACAAGACAGAACACCATGGAGCCCCAGGGGAATCTGAGCAAACACTACGGAAACTGTTGCTAAAACTGACAGGAATGAGACTGAGGGTACTAAGCATGATTAAACATCTATAAGAAAAGAAAAAAAAGACATTATTAAGACTTTATATAAAGCAGATCCAAGAGGCTTAAATGCCACCTACTGGAAACCAAAAGAAAAACACTTTCTTTCCAACAGACTAGGGACCATTAAAAAATAAATCTTCTTTCTAGAAAAAAAAAAAAAAAAGACACACTTCGATTAATGCCCAGGCAGAGAAATAGTCCATTAAACACCATGAACAACCAAGGTGACAAAGCATCTCATAAAGAAAGAGAAATCTCCAGAAAATAAGCTTACAGACATAGACATATTTGAATTAAATGACAGAGAATTCAGGATTGTACTTCTAAAAAAATTCAATGAGATCCAAAAAGAATCATATCAACAATTTCAGGAATTGAAAAAACTAGATGAGCAGAATGAGTTCTTTAGCAAGAATATTGAAACCTTCAAAAAGAATCGAATACACCTTCTAGAAATAAAGAACACACTGCAAAAGTTGAAAAATTAAATAGCAAGCTTGGGAAATAGAGTTGACCAAATAGAGGAAAGGATCAGTGATATCGAAGACAGAAATCTAGGAATAAATCAAAAGGAAGAAGAGAGAAACCAAAGAATGAAAAATAATGAAAGAGAAATATGAGAACTAGCTGATACATTCAGGAGAGGAAACATAAGAATAATGGGCATTCTAAAAAGGGAAGGAAAAGAAGCAAGGATTAGAAAGCATTTTCAGACAAAAAGTTGGTGATAATTTCCCAAACCTATGGGAGGAGCTTGAGACTGGAATTCAAAAAGTCAATAGAACACCCAATTATCTCAACACAAAAAGGCCTTCACCAAGACACATTTTATTAAAATTATCAAAAATCAATGACAAAGATAGAATTCTCAGGGCAGCCAAAGAAAATAAGATGGTAACCTATAAATGAAAACCTATTAGATTATCTTGGGACTTCTCAGCACAAACCTTACAACCAAGAAAGAAGGAGCTACCAGCCAAGAATAATGTATCCAGCTAAGCTCTCCTTTAGATATGAAGGAGAAATTAAGACCTTTCCAGACATATAAAAATTGAGAGAATTCTCCACTATGAGGCCTGAACTACAGAAAATACTGAAAGGGGTCAGCTCACCTAAAATAAAATAACAAAAACAAACAAACAAACAAACAAAAAAACATAATTAATACTAAGGTGACTAGCAGGCTGATAAAAGCAGAGGAGTGCAACCCTTACTAGGAACAGGGCATTATAAGCTTAAAATAAGAAGATATTTGCTATAGCAAGATAGAAATGAATGGTCAGCATACATAGAGGCAAATTGAGACAACAATGATTGAGAAGAGGAGGATTCAAAGATCCAGATTCACAAAGAGGAATGGAGATAAGGCACATGCAAAGAAAATGGACGTATAAGTACACACACACACACACACACACACACGTATACATGTGTGTGTGTGTGTGTGTGTGTATAAAACTATCCTTTACATATTTGTAATGGTAACCACACACAGAAAATTCAGAACTGAAGCATATAACAAAAGAAGAAGAACCAGAGGGAAAACCCATAAAAGCCAACCAAAATAAAAAAAAACAAAAAACAGAAACACAAGGACAAGGAAGCAATGAAAACACCAAGCTATCAAAAAGCAAGATAAAATGGCTACAAGAAGACCTCATATTTCAATAATCACCCTAAATGTAAATGGACTGAATTCACCAAGAAAAAGGTAGAGAGTTGCAGATTGGATCAAAAAACAAAATCTTACCATAGGCTGCCTCCAGGAGACACATCTCAGTTCCAAAGACAAATATAGAGTCAAAGTGAAAGGGTGGAAAATGATATTTCAAGCAAATGGCATTCAGAGAAAAGTGGAAGTAGCAATACTAATATCAGACAAAATAGACTTCAAAATAAAAAAGGTAAAGAAAGATTCTGAGAGATACTTCATAATGATAAAGGGAATCATGCATCAAGAAGATATAATGCTTATTAATATCTATGCTCCCAATCAGGGAGCCCAAAATATATAAAGAAATAACTAACAGAACTAAAGGGAGAAACAGACCAAAACATTATCATAATAGGGGACCTAAATACTCCACTGTCAGATATGGACAAATCATCGAAATAGAAAATCAATAAGGAAATAACATCCTTAAATGACACATTAGACCAACTGGACACAATTGACATTTACAGAGCCTTTCATCCAAAAACAGATGCTTATACATTCTTCTCTAGTGCACATGGAACATTCTCAAGGATTTACCACATACTAGGACACAGAGATAGCTTCAACAAATATAAGAAGATTAAAATCATACCAACCATAATCTCTGATCATAATGCTTTGAAACTAGAGATCAACTGCAGAAAGAAATCAGGAAGAACCACAAATACATGGAGATTAAACAAAATACTACTGAAGAATAACTGGGTCAGAGAACAAATAAAAAGAAAGATCAAGAGATACATAGAAATTAATGATAATGACAGTACAACATACTAAACTTTTGGGACATGGCAAAAGCTGTCATAAGAGGAAAGTTCATATCATTACAGGCCTACCTCCAAAAAAGAACGAGCCCAAATAAACAACCTAATGCTTTATCTTAAAAAAACTAGAGAAGGAAGAACAAATGAAGCCTAAAGTCAGTAGAAGGGAATAAATAATCAAAATTAGAGCAGAAATAAATGAAATTGAAAACCAACAACAAAACAATAATAGAAAAAATAAATGCAACGAAGAGCTGCTTCTTCAAAAAGATTAATAAAATTGACAAATCCATGGCTAGACTCACTAAAGATATAAGAGAAAAGACACAAATAAACAATATCAGAAATGAAAGATGGGAAATTACAACAGACACTGCAGAAATACAAAAGATCATACAAGATAATATGAAAAATTATAAAACATCAAATTTAATAAAATAAAAGAAATGGACCAGTACTTAGAAAAATGTAACCTTCCTAGACCAAATCAAGAACTGGAATAACTAAATAGATCAATTAGCAGCATGAAAATTGAAACAATCATCAAAAATCTACCAAAAAATAAAAGTCCAGGACCAGATGGCTTTACCAGTGAATTCTACAAAACATTCAAAGATTTAATACCTATTCTCAAACTCTTCAAAAAAAATAAATAAATAAATAAAGAGGAGCCAATACTTCCCAACTCATTTTATAAGGAAGTGTGAGAAAAAAAAGTGGAAAAAATAATTCCTTTTGCAATTGCAACAAAAAGAATAAAATACCTAGAAATAAATTTAATGAAACAAGTGAAGGACTTATATAATGAAAACTACAATACTTTATTAAAATAAATTGAAGAAGATACAAAGAAATGGAAAGAGATTCCGTGTTCTTGGATTGGAAGAATCAGCATAGTTAAAATGACCATATTACCTAAAGTATTATACAGATTTAATCCCGTCAGCATTTTTTAAAGAAATAAGACAAAAAAATAATCATCAGATTTGTATGAAAACACAAAAGACCCCGAATTGCCAAAGCCATCTTGAGGAAAAAAGAATGAGGCTGGAGACATCACTCTGCCAGACTTCAAATCATACTACAAAGTGACAGTAATCAAAACAGCATGGTGTTGGCAGAAAAACAGACACACAGACCAGTGAAACAGAATCGAGAGTCCAGAAGTAAACCAATATTTATATGGGCAAAAAATTTTTGACAAAAAGTCAAAAACATACAGTGGAGAAAGAAAAGCCTCTTCAATAAATGATGCTGAGAAAACTGAAAAGCCACGTACAAAAGGATGAAACTAGACTGTTGTCTATCACCACACACCAAAATTAACTCAAAATATATTAAGGACATGAATATAAGACCGGAATCAATAAAATGCATAGAAGAAAGCGTAGGAACTGAACTCAAGGACCTTGGACTTAAAGAGGATTTTATGACTTTGACCTCGAAGGCAAGGGAAGTAAAAGTGAAAATAAACAAATGGGACTACATAAAACTAAAAAACTTCTGCTCAGCAAAAGAAGCTGTCAACAAGGTAAATAGACAACCATCCGAATGGGAAAATATATTTGCAAGCAATGCCTTCGATAAGGGTCTAATATCCAAAATATACAAAGAACGCATACAACTCGATAATAACAAACAAAAAAAAAAGACAGATGATCCAATCAGAAAATGGGCTGAGGACTGAACAGACACTTCTCCCTAGAGGATATACAAATTGCCAACAAATATATGAAAAGATGCTCAACAATGCTAGCTATTAGGGAAAAGCAAATCAAAACCACGCTGAAATACCATCCCACACCTGTTAAAATGGCTATAATCAACAGAACAAGTTATAACAAATGTTGGGGAGGATGTGGAGAAATAGGAACCCTCATACACTGCTGGTGGGACTGCAAATTGGTACAACCACTATGGAAAACAAAATGGAAATTCCTCAAAAACCTAAGAATTGATCTACCATATGATCCAGCAATCCCTCTCCTGGGTATTTACCCCAAAGACTTGAAAACCCATATCTGATAATACATTTGCACACTGATGTTCATAGGAGCATTATTCACAGTAGTGAGGACATGGAAGCAACTGAAGTGTGCTATGATAGATGATTGGCTAAAGAAGCTGTGGCACATATATACAATGGAATATTACTCAGCCATAAGAAGAGATGAAATACTGCCATTTGCAACAACATAGATGGACCTTGAAATAATCATACTAAGAGAAATAAGTCAGACAGAGAAGGTTGAAAATTAAATGATATCACTTATACGTGGAATATAAACCTAAAAGTAACAAATGAACAGAACAAACAAACAGTCTCATAGACATGGACAATGGACTAGTGGTTACCAGAGTGGAGGGGTAGGGAGGGGGAAATAAAAAATAAAATGTTTAAAAAATAAAAATATAAGCTTGGAGAAAACCAAAAATAAATAAACAAACAAACAAATAATACAGAGCTCAAGACCATGCTGAATCTCCTTTCTCATAGTTTCACAACAGACATTCTGACTTTCTTAATTCAGTTACCTGTGTTATCCATCAACAGGGAGCAACCTAGACACTTGAATCCAATAGTAGCCCAAAAGCAGTGGTAGATATATTGAAGTAAAAAGGTCAGTTTTTGTGCTTAATGAAACTATCTTTTTTTTTTCCTTTCGGTCATAAAGAAAAACATTCCATAATATATACCTAAACTCATAGTCTTTTTTTTTTTTTTCAAAACTGAGACAAACTTGAACGTCTTGGTATATGAAATGTTGTTAACATACATGAACCTCATTTCAAATTTGACCATGGTTCAAAGGGCATACATTTCTCTTTAGGGGTCATGTTTCTCTTCCTTCAAATCCTGTCACTATTCTCCATCAAATGTGGTAATAGGTTACGTAGCTTGCTAACTTACTACATATAATGTATCAGAAAGAATTCATCTTAATACAAATTAATTAATTAATTAATTAAATTCATTAGTATGTGTTTTGCAGCAGGTAAGCTTAAATAACCTGAAGTCAGCCTCTCAATGTCCACTCTGAATATTCCCCAGAGCAACATTTAAATATCCTCTCTCTATATGCACTACTGGGTTTCCTGTCAGCCTAGCTTCCTAATAGAATGATATTTTCTGCTATTGTTGTTACTCTGGTAGCATAATCAGCTATATTTTCTTCTACTAATGAAATGCTGTTACAGCTTTTGAGTCTTTTTTGAGCATGCCTACTCAAACGACCACTTTTATTAGTTTAATTTCAACTGGAACAATTTTGCCCCTCCTCCACCAAAGGGGTCTTACAGATATTTTTGGTTGCCACAATTGAGAGAGGGAGAAGGCATCGAATTAGTAAAGCCCAGGGATGCTGTTAAATATCCTACAATGTACAGGACAGCCCCCACAACAAACGATTACCAGGCCCAAAATAGTATTAAAATTGGAAAACCCTGTTTTAGAGCCCCAAGATCATAAACATTCAATGACATATATAAACATTCTCCCTCCTTATCTAGAGAGGACATTAGCAGGTGGAAGAAAATGTAGGTTTAAATGAGAGTTTTTAGATTTTTTAAGATAAAGAGAACCTAAGCATGTAGAAGGTAAGTGTCAACACAGAGAGGTTAATATAGAAGAGAAAGAAAGAATAATTGAAAGTAATGATCAGAAGAAGAATATAAAATGATCTTTTAATTATCTTCTCTGTGGCTAGAAGAAAGGAGATATAGGTGCAGGCATGCACAAGTTTTGGAGGTGTAGAACTGAATGATCGAAGGAGTCAGAAGTAAAAGAGAAGTAAAGACACATAAAAGAGAAGTAAAGACACATGAAGTTTCAATGACCTAAAAGAAACTACATAGCTATAGAGCGATAGAGAGCTGGAACATAGGAGGAACCGCTGGTCGAACTGGCATAGTGGACTTTAATTCTTCAAACTTAGAGCAGGTGAAATGATGTTAAGATCTAGACATGACTGTGGAGATGATTTGCTAAGGCAAAGAATGGGAAAGCTCACTAAATCAAAGATTCAAGAATCTTTGAGCATAAGTTGAGCAAAGCAACTTCCTGAGTAATGCTCTCAAACACTTGGTGGTCTACGGGGAATAACCAGCTGGAAGTCCCACAATCTCCATAAATTCTAACATTTGAAAACCAACCTCGTTTCCCCCAAATTTTCTTCTTTCCTTTTTCTCATCACTCACATCAAGTCTCCCACAATAGTCTTTCAATTCAACCTTCTTTATTAAATTTATTGAAGTGTCATTGATTAATAAAATTATATAGGTTTCAAGTGTACAATTTAATAGTACCTTACATATATATTGCTTTGTGTGTTCACCTCTCTTCTTAAAACTTCTCTAATCTATCCTTTCTTTCTATCTCCTATTCCACCCTTCTCCTTGCTACCTCTGCACAATCCTCTTACACTCCCCACCCCAGTCACTAACCTCCTCTGCCTTGATTAAGAGCCTCATGCAATAAATTATTCCAATAGTACTCTAATTGGTGTTAGTGCAAACTTTTGCTGCTGACGTGATCTTTTAAATGAGAATTTGGTCATAATACAACCTTGCTATAAAAATTTCAAGACTCTTTTTTGTCCACAGGATAAATCCAAAAGCCCTAGCATGTCATACTTGGCTTTCCTCAGCCTGTTTTGCCAACCATAGTAAGCCTTACCTTCACCCTTTATATGCCAGCCATCCTGAGGTACAAAGGGGTCTTATCTCACAGTTATTTCTGTGCACTCTACTCACCCCACTCTTGGATTATCTCTTCAAGATGAAAATACCACCCCTCTAATCGTCTCCAGATTCTATCAACTGTTTTTCAGTCTGCTTCTTGAGACTTATATATAAATTAATCATACGACCTATAAATACTGTGAGGAAATCATTGTTGAAAAGTCTATCTTCATCTATCAAGCTTTGGTCTCTTTAAGAATTATATCTTGGTAGGGGAGAAGAGGAAGGGAGAAAGTAGATAGTGTAAAAAGGGTCAAATATGTGGTAACAGAAATCTAACTATGTGCAGTGAACACACAACGCAACATATATATGCCTTGCTGTTGAATCGTTAATCTGAAACTTACTGGATTTCATTAACCAATGTTACCATAATAAAAATGAATGAATGAATGAATGAATGAATGAATGAAACTATATTTTAATTTACTATATAATGCAAGCTCTAAGTTCAGTACCTAGTACATAGCTGATGCCCAATAAATAATTGATAAATGAATGTCTTCTCAGAAACCCTAGGCACACACAGCTCTTTCTGAGCACTCAACATATGCAAAGACCTTCTTCTCCAGACTTGGTCAATTATTGTAACTGTTCCTGCAAAGCCCTATGCCTTAGGAACGATGTATAAGTTCAGCAAGTCCTTCTGTTGCTTCAGACTAGCCTAAAGGAATGAGGGAGATCAGAATGGGTCTAGTTTAGCAAGAACACTGTCAAGGTTAAACAGGAAGAAAGGAGACTGAAATTTCACATGGACTCAAAAACAGAAGTGATAAGTAGGCTATGGAAAAATTACCCTGCACTGTTCAAACCATCTCAAAGCTCATAGCATTGCCTTTTAGCAAGAATTGGAATTTCTAAATAAGCTAAAGTTCGACTTGTGTGGAAGGCAAGATTTTAAATGTGGAGGTTATGGCAGCCAAAATTTTATATATGTATTTATATATGTATATTTATATATATTTATACACACACACACACACACACACACACACAATTCTAAAAAAAGGACAGGAATAAGAGCTATGACCAATGGGAAATTCAAAAAAATGTATAACAATATCTAATCAGACTTGTGGAGTGATTTGGCTGATGGTATTTAAACATAAGAAAGCCAAAAAAGTCTGTTTTGGATACTCTTTTCTCACATGCCTTGCATGAGTAGAAGAGAAATAGGCAGAAAGTATCCTACAGTCAAAATCCTTCAGTATCTGCTGTATACTTGATCCAAGAAAGACCTTTAGAGGGAATTGAAGAGAGGAGGCCAATAAATCCTATAGGGAAGGAGATAACTCCCAGGTCTCTCTCTCTCTCTCTCACACACACACACACACACACACACACACACACACACACTCTTTTTCATTCTGGCCATGGAGAAGCAGCTGAAGACCCCCAAGCCCAGGACCTTCCCTGCCTTCGATATCTTGGGCCTTAAGCTGATGGGACAATGGTTCCAACATTTGCGTCAGTCTTTGCAATTTAAAAATCACTGTAAAAAGAACAACTGATCTGGGAGAGCTTATAAGTATCTCCTTACAATCTCCTTTCCATACCTGCTTTAGACATCGCTTTTGTCCTTGACCTATCTGAGAGCCAGTAGTTGAACAGGCCTCTGTTTTCACCCTGCCCTGTAAGCACTACCCCCAACAGTGTGATCTCCTTACAGTGTAAATCAGCATACATCACTCCCTTGCTCAAAACCATCCAATGCTTCTCATCTCACTCAAAATGCAATGCAAACCTCTCACACTGGCTGACAGGACTCTTTCAAGAGTAGGTCTTTCACTATCTCTTTGACCTCATCTCCTAGTCTCTCTCTCTTTTTTTTTTTTATTCATCAGTTTATTTTTTCTTCAGCTTTATTGAAGTATAATAGATAATTTGTTGCTCATATTTACATTGTATGATTCGATGAGGTTTTTTGTTTCAATTATAGTTGACATACAATAATATATATTAGTTTCAGTCGTACAGCATAATGATTAAAGATCTATATAACTCACAAAGTGGTCACCCCACTAATCAGGTACCCCTCTGCCCCTTACATATCATTTACAACATCGTTGACTGTTTTCCTTATCTACACTTTCTATCTCCATGACTGTTTAGTAACTATCTATTTGTACTTCTTATCCCTTTTCCTTTTTTCACTGTTCTTTCCAACCCCCACCCATATCTAGTAGCCCCCCAAATCTCTGTATCTATGAGTTTGTTTCCCTTTTTGTTGCTGTTGTTTATTTTGTTCTTTAGATTCCATATGTATGTGAAATCACACGATATTTGTCTTTATCTGCCTTATTTCATTCAGCGCAATACCTTCTAAGTCTATCAAGGCAATATCTTTTTCCATCCCCTTCCTTTCAGTCTGTATGTGTCTTTTTATCTGAAGTGAGTCTCTTGTAGGCAGCATAGGTAGAGGTCTTGTTTTCTTATCCATTCAGCCACTCTATCTTTTGGTTGGAGCACTTAATCCTTTACCATTTGAGGTACTTGTTGATAGGAATGTAGTTATTACCATTCTTTATTCACATTTTTGATATCTGTTTTTTCTTCTTAAAGAAGTCTCTCCAACATTTCCTGTAATACTGGCTTGGTGTTGATAAATTCCTTTAGCTTATTTTTGTCTGGGAAGCTCTTTATCTGTCCTTTAACTCTATATGATAGCTTTGCTGGATAAAGTATTCTTGGTCATAGATCCTGGGTTTTCATCACATCAAATATTTTGTGTCAACCCCTTCTGTCCTCCATAATTTCTTTTGAGAAATCAGCTGCAAGTTTTACAGGAGCTCCCTTGTAGCTTACTAATTGCTTTTCTCTTGCTGCTTTTAAGATTCTTTCTTTGTATTTAATCTTTGGCATTTTAATTATAACGTGTCTTGGTGTGGACCTCTTTGGGTTCATTTTTTTTTTTTTTTTTGGAGACTCTCTGAGATTCCTGGGGTCGTATGTTTATTTCTTTCATCAGGTTAGGGAAGTTTTCCATCATTATTTCCTTGAATATATGTTCAACTTCTTGTTCTTCCACTTTAGGTACCCCTATGACACAGATGTTGTTTCCCTTAATTTTGTCCCATAGGCTCCTTAAATTATTATTATAGTCTTGTCTTCTTTTTCTTGCCATTCTGATTGAGTGTCCTTGGCTCCCCCATTCTCTATATTGGTGTTTTGATCTTCTTCTTCCTCCACTCTGTTGATCCTCTCTAATATACTCTTGATCTCAGATAATGTGTTCCTTTCTGACTGGTTCCTTTTTATAATTTTCATTTCCATTTTATCTTTTTATATCTTTGTGAAAGTTCTCACTGAGTTCATCTACACTTCCCTTAAGTTCATTGAGCATCTTTAGAACCAGTGTTTTGAACTCTGCATCTGTTAGATTGCTTGACTCCATTTTTCTTTGATTTATGTTCTGTTCTCTCATATGGTTCCTGCTTCTTTGTCTTCCCATTTTGGATGCCTTTCTGGTCTGTTTCTATGTACTAAGCAAAGCCCCTAAGTCTCCCAGTCTTCTTAGTGTTACTTTGTGTACCAGATGTCCAGCAGCACAGTCCTGAGAGGGGTTCAGCTGCAGAACAAGTTTAGCCCCAGTCTGTGCACCTCCAGGGCCACCTGTTAATATTCAGCAAGCAATCTACAGATGCTGTGCTTATAGTTGCCTCAAGAGGCTACATCAGAAACCAAGATCAGCTGGCACCAGTGTAAGTCTTGGCGCTGCTCAGTAAGTGGCACAGGACTCGCCAAAGACACAACTAAATGTGGCTTGGGTGGGGCTGCGAGTTGAGGAAGTGGAGTTTCAGGGAATCCTCTGGGCAGAGCATCCTCTGTTATCCAGTTTGATGACATCTCAGCTATGGCGTCATTGCCTCTGCATGCTGGGAGGGGAGAGGGCTCAACAGAGGAGCAATGGATACCACCAGCATTTCTGTCTGATAGAAAGTCTCACTTTTGGCTCCCACTCCAACAACTCAGTGTTCCCCTTTAAGTTTCTGGTATCCCCTCAACAGCCAACCTGACACTAGTGCTCAGAGCAAGCAGATCCATCACCTTGAAAGTCCATTTGCGGACCTGGCTGCAGCTGCTGTAGCCTCTGCCCCACTCAGACACTGGGGACCAGGCAACCTTATGTCTTCGCCCCCTCCTACCTCCAATCATTGCAGGGTGACTTCTTAATTCTCTCCCTAGTTGTAGTGTTTCTGTTCATCTAGACCCCAGGGGATTCTGCTTGCTATTTGTTCCACATTTCCTCCTCTACTTCGATGAGGTCTCAAGAGGGGATGAGCAAAGCATCTATCATCTACATCATTTTTCTGGTATCTCTTTCTCTGTCTACTCTGGCATCGTTGGCTTAGTTTCCAAGCATTCTTCACCTTGAGGCTTTCATATGTCCCTCTTCTTATAACACTTTGGTCTCAGATTTGTCTATATCATTAAAATTCAGAATAAAATGGAATTATATGTTTAGATTTGAAAGTGGAAACATTTGTGACCCAGGGATTTGATAACCAGGCATGTTTTCATTAATGTGCAAAGTCAATGGAAAGATATTCTTACATGCACAAGTATGTATTTGTGGACCAGAAAAAGAAAGATTCACTTGATATGAACCCCGAGAAAAAATTTATCTGCTGAGATAAACTTCCTGTGGTTAACTGAGGGCTCAAATTTTATGAATGATAAGAGCCTAGTGGCCATTTACTGACGGGCTACTCACATACTCTGTATACTGGGAAGAACTTCAGACTGAACTCTTGGCTTCCAAAACTATTCTTTCCTGCTCGTTGCTTATTTTCTCCATCTGAATCAATCAATGCAGAGAAACCCTGGCTTCCTTTTTCTACCAACAGACTGAGACCTGCCCTGTCCAGTGAGAACTGCACAATTTGGATACCTTATTTGCATAAATGGACCTAATTGAGAACCTGGGTGGGAACTTTCACTATAAAAGACAGCCTCCTTTTTGTCTCTGTGTAACACAATTTAGATTTCTACCTGAATCTGTGTCTCCTGGGCTGCAGCTCTTTTTGGTCAAATAAATGCTTTTTATGTTTTATGACAGTCTAAAATTAATTTTGATTTGCATAGCTTAACCAAAGAAAATTACTCAAGAAACATAGCAGCTGAAAAAGAGTAACAAACAAACAAATTAAAAACACGCGAATTTGGGAAATACATTCATTTTCCACTAACCTCCTCTGCCTTGATTAAGATCCCCATGCAATAAATTATTTTGCTTGTTAAAATCCAAAGAATGTAAGAAATATTTTTTCAAGTTCTGTGCTGGTTCAGCTCATGTGCTCAACAGCAAGGGTGGGAGCTGATATCATCCCCAAACGGGTGAAAATTGATTAATGGGGGGGGGAGGCAAAAAAAAAAATCTTAGGTATTACAACGGTTTGTGGTCCTCAAAAAAACTCAATCATACCTGACAACATAAACATATATACAGTATGTCTAATATTAAAATTTAATGAAATGGAGGAGAGATTATTAGGGGAAAATATATCTAAAAGTCTCTTGGGGATGGGACAATAATTTTTAAAATAAGATTGAGAAGCATCGATTCACCTATTGAAACATAAAACCCAAATTCTTTTCTCTCTTTTTTAGGTTGCTTAGAGCCTCAGCATTCACTACTTTTACTTTTTTTTTAATTACACACACACATGTTCTTTTGTGTTAGAAAGCTCAACCTATTGATTCCTCAATAACTTATTTTCATATTAAAATGTCTAGACCCCACCTTCTGTTTTCAAATATAAGTGAAGTATTGAAAAAATATCTACCTGTAGCTAATAACATTAGCCCCAAAATTTTAAACTTATAGTTTTTCTCATTTGACTTTGAAGTCACTCACATTATCATGACTCCTATTATAAAGTATAAATTATGAGTTCAAAATATTTAACTCTTCTTTATCACTTATTAAGTATAAAATGAAGAACATGCATTAATGATAACATTAATTAATTATATGTTAAAATTAATGAACTATAATATTATCTTCACACTTATCACTTTACAGTCTCAAAAAGCTGTTAATTTTCAATCAAGTCCAGGCAACAAAAAGAAGGAAGTGCAAGAGGTAAAGGAGGTTTGGAGAAACCAAATAAATCTGCCTGATTTTATTGAGAAAAGAAAAGTTTTTCCACAAACCCCATCCAAAAGATTTTCACTTATTTTTCTCTGGCTGGAACTGTAACACATGGCCATTCCCCCTGGAATTAATTCAAAAGAAGAGGGTTGAAGATGGGGGCTTCAACCAGCCGCCAACAGCGCCCACCACATTTGTTCTTTTATATCATTCAAGTCTCTCTGATCACATAGCAGCCCCTCAGAGCGCCTCTCTTGACAGCCCAATGAGAATAGCAGACCCCTCCTTTATGCTCTATTCATTCTTGCAATGTTGTAAGCCCTGAGAATAGAGCAGTGTACAAAGCATACAAAATCTCTCCTTCTGGACTTACAGTGCCCTATGTGTTTTCTTCATGAACTTCATAAAATTATATTTTTTGTTTACTTACTGTCTTCTCTCTAACATATAAATTCCAAAAAGGGTAAGAACTCTCATGCACCTCTGTATCCATAATGCTTAGAACAATAGCCCCTGGCATACAAAATATATGCAAATGTATATTGAATAACTGAATTATTGAATAAAGAAATGAGATTTGGGAAATTTAAAAATTTCTACCCAAGATTACCGTTAATAAGTCAAAAAGTTAATATTTTAAGAATCTCTGAGACGAAAGACATATTATCTCTTAAAATTCTATACCAGATCTCCCATCAATCAGTAGTGCCTAAGTCACTGCTGTTGATGTGCTGACTGGTACTGGCTCAGGAGAGCCAATTATGAGCATAGTCTCCAACTTGGCTTTCAGTGTATCATATTAGTAACTTGAAACAGGCCATGGTGGGAATATTTACCTCATGGAAATTGGGAGATGCCACAAATCAGGGTTACACCCTGCCCTGAGAGCTGATCATTAAACATTTTCTAGCAAACCATTGGGTATTTTCTTCCCATCCTGCTTCCTTGTCTCTGTTAATGCTGAATGCACTTACATAAGCTATCCGACTTCTCTCCCTAGGAGCAGTTCTAATATTACTGCTTTTGTGGAACTCACTGAGTTTTCAGCATGGTGCCCTCCTCTTGCTTTCTCCCTTTCCAAATCTCTCAATCTTGAAACAAGGATCACAGCCCAACAGGGGCAGAGCAAAAAAGTAACTAAAAATTGTGACTATTCAGAAAACAAATCAGGCAAGATCACCAGGGTGTACGTGGGGAAAGAGAACAATGGAATTTATAACCAGCTCTGTGTCTATAAAACTGGGCAGGGGCAGAATCTTTATTGAAAGACTATGCTTGGTTGGCAGTACTAGGCTTACTCCCAGGAAGCATAAGTTCCTTTGTTCTTTTTATATGAGGACAATCAGTGCTGGACTGACTCTACTTGTTATTCTTCAGGGGATATTCAGTGGAACTTGTACTCTGAAACAGTGAATACCTGAATAAAAATTATATGGTGTGCTGTAAAATAATTTCATAAAGCAGCATCTTCTACTCTAAAGTTAAACATAAAGTATATGTTTGTTTTATTTTACTTTGTGCTTGCTTTTCAGAGTATATCTTTGATTTATTTGTATTATTATCCTTTTTTTTTTTTTAGAAAAAGGAACTGAAATCCAGGCTTCAGAAAACTTGCCCATAGTCACACAACTAGAAAGTTGCAAAACACATTCATATACAGTCCATGAAAGTTCATATGTCTTCTATTTCACAATGCTGCCTCCAGTGAAGATAGCACACTAGCTGCTCTTCATTCCATTGTGGCCTAAAAAGAAGTCACTACCAAAATTTGACTCACCACATTTCCCTTGGAAAGCTAACTTGTAAATCCACCAAGAAAAACCTGTCTTCTTCTATGGCCAACTCAGGGATCTCTTGCAATAGGCTGTTATCTGCAGGAATCATAAAAAAATCAAAGATAAATATCATAGCCAGAATTCAAACCCAGGTTTGTCTGACTCCACACTCTGCTGTTTTCACTCACCATGTCTTTTTTTCATTCATGCAAAAAAATAAACATCAAAATATATTCAATATTACATAGAAATTGAAAAGTTATGAACAATATATGTTTATTAGAGTTGTGTGTATGACTTGATGCAGCTGTAATTCTTACGACAAAGATTTTCACGGAAAAAAATTCTCAGGCCCAGACACCTGAGAGAATCTGGCCATCAAATAATTTTAACAGGTTAGCACCAACTCTCTATTTGCAAGCATAAAAAAGAAAAAGTAAACAAACTTTTAATATTCTGAAATAAAGTAGTGCATATCAAAAGCCTCATGGTTTCACCACAGTGACATATTCAAGCTTTTCTCAATGTCACTTACTGTCTCCCTATCTGTGAGTTGATCCCCTGACATTGATTGCACAGCTTAGTTGTCAAAGCCTTCTACTAACCAAGTGTCTTCTGTTTGGAATTATTTCCTTAATTTGTAACTCTGCTTTCTCTTTAGTGTATCTTTCTATAAAGCCACATCTGCCATTTCTTTGAAGTTCCCCTTTAATCCAAGAATACCAGCAACAGACTCTCAGGTATGGCATCAGAAAATACGCTCCAACCCCCGTACTCTTTCTTCCTCTCAAAAGTAAGCTTAGAGGTTCCTTTTGTAAGGAGACTCCAGAGACTACTAATTACTAGGCATAAAAAGTCTATTTCAGCAAGAGCTTTCAGAGACAACTGCTAATCTCAACTCTACATCTCAAATGAATCTGTTTTTAGTTCTCCAAAAACCACATTTTCAGGAATCTTGACTTTGATCTTCTAAAGAAAGTTAGAGCCTATAGGAGCATGGGAAACTAAGCAGCAGGGGGAAGAAAGTTCAGAGATCAATCAGTTCTTTCTCTGGCTAGTTCAATTCAGCCACGCCTTCCACAGCAATTGAAAGAACATACAATCTTGACAGTCAGAAAGAATATACAACAATCAGGCATGATATAATTCTAGAAGTACTACTAGTAATTGAATTTAACTTGGCTTTGAAGTGATAGGTTTAACCCATTTCTCATTTAGAAAAAAAAAAGTGCTGTTCACTGCTGGTATGAATTTAATTTTATAGAAACATGTTCTTTGAAACTGAAGCAAATCTGACTGGTTTTCAATGTGAAAATAAAATATAAAAACTGTACTTAGAGTTATTTCTAAACAGAACTTGTCTCTAATCATAATGTAACAGAAATGTATATGATAATCAGTATTTAATAATTTGTGTGTGTGTGTGTGTGTGTGTGTGTGCGTGGTAAATTTTAAAGCATGGAACAACACAAAGCAGAATATCAGATTCTGTATAAAAATATCACATTTCTTTCTGGATCTTCTTGACATCCTTGTCATTGTTTGAGCAGCAAACTTTGCAGTGACCAATTGGAATCTGTTTCCTTGATGTTAGTGGTATGTTCTTGAGGAAATGTCTTCTAGACAGGTGTGACATCAACGAAGACGTTGCTGCCCTGACTTGTGATGCTTTTCCAGCATTCTTTTAATCATTGGTAGTCTGAAGTTTACACTGCTGATCATGTGCACAGGATTGTCCTTCTTGAACAAGATGTAGAAGTTCAGAACTGTAATATTTAGAAGGTGGTAAAAGAATTTCTTATACCAAAATGTGTGCCTTTTGTGCTCAGTTGAGTAAGAAGTGAGCATTTGATAAGCCAAGTCCACTGCTTTCATATTCTCGTTATAATCCACAATGACACCTGGCTTCTTAGTTCCCTTTCCATTTCTGTTGTCTACTTCAATCATAGTATCATTGTGGAGTATTGACAATATCATCACCTCCTTCTTGTCACACCATTTCAGTGTCATAAGTTCACCACAGAATCTGGCTGCAGTTGTCTCCTTTGCAAAGTTTTTTTTTTTTTTTCAGATCATGTGGCATCTGTTTTCTGTTCAAATGAGCTGTCTCAACTGCATCAGTCCTATTTTGATGTAATTCTCTGAAAAGCATGAGAGATGTATAAAAGTCATCGAGGAAGACACAATATCCTTGGCCAAGAAGGTCATTGATCAAGGTAAGAACAGTGCGTGACAATTTCAGACCATCAGCTGAATCTTTTAAAATCATCCTGGGCCTTGTGTGAACAACAATATTGCACACATAACCAGATTGACTTTCACAAAGTAAATATAGCTTGAGGTCAAACCATGCTCATTTCAACGGGATATACTGCTTCCAAATTAACCACTACTTGAACAGTATCAGTGATTCTTCAACTGCAATGTTTCTGTTTGGAGTATACACAGTTGAAAAGTTATTTACAAGAAAGTCAAACACAGGTTTGATCTGCAATGAAATCTGGGCCTTTGATTGACCAGTGGATATGGAAGAATCGTTGACAAAATGCAGGCACAGAAACAAAAGTAAAAATCTTTCACTAGTCATAACTTATCTGAGATAAGGTATATCCAAAAGAGGCCTTGTTGACCAAAACGTCTCCAGCTCAGGTTTCTACACAATACTTTGCAGTAACATTACTGCAAAAAAGACTTTCAGTTCATCGCTGTCAGTGTCTTTCCATTTATCCATTCACAAAAAAATTTTTGGACCATTTAGCTTTGAAGGCAACAAGGCATCTTGGGTATTCATTTCACTGTTAATTTTTGAAACTAATTTCTCAATAAAGAACAGTTCAAAATACTGCAGTGGGTCAGCAGTATCACTGAAATCAACTTTTCTGTCAGGTGTACTGGTAAAGTCATATCTTTGACATGGAACCATAACACTAGTTGACCATTTCAAAGCATGGCCTGAGTCACCTGATGCAGGGCTATTTCCATCCAAATCAGAGTCAGACAGAGGCCTGACAGTACAGTCTTCTGAAGCACTATCCAAAAAATCATCAGTATCATCTATTTTGGAAAAATCAGATTCATCAAATGAACCTTTGTCTAACAGCTATTCAAGAACAATGATAACATCACACATAGGAATGCTACATTTTCTAGGATTTAACATTTTCAGTGATTGGGAATTACTAAATTTTGTAAATGGAAATATCGCTACTAAAAACAGAATGTTATAAATAGAATGATGTCATTTGTTTCTAAAGACTGTCGATATACTGGTGCGATGTGAAAATAGTAATAAAAGTGAGATATTTCATGGCAAACTTAGGAGGTAAGGTTAGGACTGTAATCCGTGAGTTATCGCTGGGTAAACACTGTAGACACAAGGGGTGCCTGCAAGTATTCTCCGGGCAAACAGGAAATGAATTAAATCTCCACTCTAATATATAAGATTGGGTAAGGTACCTTAATCTCTTCCCAAAGCCTCAATTTTTTTATCTGTAAAAATAGGAATAGTAATAATACCTAATTGATAGGGCTATAATGAGGATTAAATAAGATGATGTTTCTAAAGTGCCTTCGCACAAAACTGACCACATATTTTTCAAAGGATATTAGTTATCATTGTTTTTATGTAACTTTTACATATCCTCATTGGCAAATTACTGTACCCAGTGAGCATCCATGACCTAGATAGAGGAAATTGACGAATAATCTTGACTACATCAGAGACTGAAGACTATCCCTCCTATACTGGCTTTTGCCTATCCTTGTTGGTTCTGTTTCTAATAATCAGGTTCCAGTCCATGGAATTTTCTTGCCAGGATTTTTTAAAAGAAAGCTGCACTAATTTTTAAAACAAAACCAAAAAATGCTTCCTAGACCTAGTTCCCTAACATGTCTGGGTAGTTGTCTTCTTGATATAGAAATGATTTATTTTCTCCTCATTATGTTCTAGAACCTTTTATCTTTAATGTCACTAATAACTATACCTATCTCACTATTATACCTTCTCTGTATACTATGGTGTGATTTTCTGCATATAGCACTTAGAAGAAAAAGCAAGAGAAAGCTAAATTTATAGAATAGCAGGCAGTTTTCTATAAATTTATTTGATCCTTGCCTAACATAAATACTAGAAATAATGAGAAAATTGATCTTCCTCCCTCCTACCCTCACTGCTGATTAAAAATAAAGTGTTCTGAAACATTTCGCAATTTTATATAGGGAGCCTTGGAAGTCTTTTGGCATACCTTTTTAGTCAGAGATTAGGTTTTTGTTTTGTTTGTATTTTAATATATTCTCAATTATCTTCCAAGAACTGTAGGTGGTTTATAATATCAGACTTAAAAAATCGAGGTCAATAAAATTAGAGTTCAAAAATATGGAATAAGATTATTCTAAAAGTGCAATTTATTTTATTCTGAACTTCTTGGCAAAAAAGGCAAAAAAAGAATATCAAGTGTTTCTATAATTTTAATTATCTTTTAAAATTAAAAAGGAAATAAAACTATAATAGAAATGTAATATGGATATTAAATAGACATTTAGCTCACAGTCATTTTAGAAGACTGTGGAAGACAGAGTTCTCTTGAGGACAAATGAATGGAGCAGGAAAGTAATATATGATCAAGCAAAATAAGTGGAAGTTAAAGGAGGTAGGAACAAGATAGAGATTAATTCTCACATCAATGAGAAGATTCTTGGAGTGATATCAGCAGCATTGTAGCATGAGAGGAATTCCAAGTCTCTCTCTTTGAAGTTAAAACAAGTTGGACAGCTATAAATTCAACAAAGGATTCCCTGCTCAACACACAAACATATCTGAGAGGTCCTCACATTGAAACATCTGAAGGTGGGCATATTTAATAGAACATGGGAGGAGGGATGGAGGGAGGGACAGAAACACATGCTGAGATGCAGTCAGGAGCTCACTGCAGAACTCAGGCAGAAGAGAAGATGAGTTACAGCATAAATATTGTGGAGCCCTAAGAAGCAGAATCAACATTCCTGCCTGAGTGATCATCACATACTGTGGCTGAACCCAGTGACAGGGGCAGAGATGAAACACAAAGCTGTGGTCTAGCAGCTACCACTAGCAGGCAGAAAGCAAACCACAGATACATAGCCAACACTCACCCTCTCAGAGCTCGCCTTCCCTCACCATGCCAGAGCTCAAGGTTGCCCCCAGCAGAAGCTGTTGCAGTGAAAGTGTCAGGTTACAGAGCACACTTTCTGCAGACCTAAGAACTGGAGAAACAGAAACATTTCTCCCTGAGCAGCAGGTGCACACTGAAGCCAATTCCAGTGACAAGGGCAGAAATACAGAGGTGTGGCAGATGAGGTCTAGCAGCTACCACTACTGGGAGAACAAAGCCACGAATATACAAGCCAGTATATTCTAGCCTACTCCACTCTCACCTAGAGCAGTGGAACCCCATGGAGGCACCTGGAACACTTCAGAAAGTACAACGTTGCTAGCAGCATCTAGATGCAGATACCACCTAAAATAACAGTCCTGGTGCCCTGAGATTAAGGTGACCTGGTCACAAAGAGGATGCCCATCTCCCCAGGGAACACAGACATGTTCCATAGCTGAGGGAATAGTTCCACAGAGACCCCAGAAGTTCCAGCAGTACAAGTAAAATAAAAAATAAAAATAAAAACTAGTACTTCAGCACCACCTAGTAGAAAACATAAGACATCATCTTATCAACCCACTAAATAGAGAAGTGCTACAATTTTAAAAAGCAGATTTTATTCCCATACATACCTAGGCAGAGAAATAATCTATCAAATACCTTGAATAACAAAGATAACAAGGTAGCTGAGAAAGAAAATGAACAATCTCCAGGAAATAAACTTAAAAACATGAAAATATGTGATTTAAATGACTGAGATTTGAAGATTACGGTTCAGAAGAAACTCAACAAGACACAATAAAACTCAGTAATGAAATCAACAAACAAAAGGAGTATTTTACAAAGAAAATGAAACTATAAAAAAGAACCAAACAGAAATTATGGAGCTGAAAAACTCAGCGAAAGAAGTGAGAATAAACTAGCAAGCTTAAGAAATAGAGCTGACCACATGAAAGAAAGAATTAATGATATCAATGACAGATATCTGGAAATGATGCATATGGAAGAAGGAGAGTTGAAAGTAAAAAAATAAAAATAAAAAATCTCTACAAGAACTAACTCCATCAGAAAGAGCAATATAAGAATAATGATTATGCCAAAGGAAAAGAAAGGGAGAAACAGAGAGCTATTCAAACAAAGAATCAACAAGAATTTTCCAAAACTATAGAAAGAACTAGATCTTAAAATCTAAGCATCTAACAGAACACCTAATTATCTGAATTCAAAATGGCTTTCTCCAAGGCATGGTTTTATATTAAAATTGTCAAAAATTAATAACAAAAAAAGAATTCTTAAGGCAGCCAGGGGGGAGGAAACAGTAACCTACAAAGAAAATTCCATTAGATTATCATATTTTCAAAAGAAACTTTATAAAATAGGAGAGAGTGGAATCAAATATCCAAATTATTGAAAGAGAGAAGTCACCACCTAAGAATAATACATCCTGCAAAGTTATCCTTTAGGTATGAAGAAGTAAGACTTTTCCACACATACAAAAGCTAAGAGAATTTACCAACACAAGATCTGCATTATAGGAAATATCAAATGGGGTTTTCTACCTAAAACAAAAATACAAAAGGATACAAACTATAAGTAAGTTAGTAAAATGACTAATGGACAGACAGAAACAGGAAATTGCAACTCTTATTCAGAATAGGGTAATATACACTTAAATATAACATAAAGGTTAAAGAAGGTTAAAAAAAATTTAAAAAGAGAAAACAATAGCTACTGCAAGTTGGAAATAAACTCACAGTATTAAAAAGGACAATTTATGACAAGAAAATCATAAAAGGGTAAGAAGTTTAGGTCTGAATTCGCACATGGGAAAGGAAATAAAATGCAATCAGAAAAGGAATACTGTATATAGAAAACTTTCTTTTACATAAACCTAATGGTAATTACAAAAAATATATAAAACTGAGATGCATAACATAAAAAAGTAGAATAAATCATAGAATACCATCTAAAATAATAGACAGAAACACAAAGGAAAAGAAACAATGGAGACAGAGATACCAGAAAACAAAAGATAAATTAACTAATAAAAAATTCTCACATATTGATAATCATGCAAAATGTAAGTGGGCTGAAATCACCAGTAAAAAGGTATAGAGTGGCAAATTAGATTACAAAAAAAAAAAAAAAAAACAGTGAAGGAGAGTCCTGGTCAAGATGTCAGAGTAGGTAAATATTGTGCTTACCTCCTCTCATGACCACACCAACATTTCAAATAAACTACAGAAAAACCATAATTTGGAATTGCCTGAAGTCTAGCTGAACAGAAGTCCTACAACTCAGAACATACACAAGAGGCCATTTCAAGACTGGTAGAGGGGCAGTGACATGGAATGGGTTGGTCTCACATCTGCATGTGGTGGTTAAAAATCAGGAGAGATATCATGCCTATGGAGGTCCCCGCTGACGAGCAAGGGATCCCAGCCCCACACCAGGCTCCCCAGCCAGGGTTCCAGTGCTGGAAAGGTGAAGTACCCACAACTTCTGACTGTGAAAACCAGCAGAGATTGTGCCTGAGTGAGATGAAGCGTGACTAGAGTTACAGGTATTCCTCTTAAGGGATCCATGAGCAAACTTACTCACTGAGGACACACTCTCTCTGGGCTCCAGTACTGGGGCAACAGCTTGACAGGTACCAGGAACATATGGGGAGGAATTGAATTAATTATCTGGCTTCAAGCCAAGGGTTGGAAGGGTAGCTTTCTCCCAGACAGAAGTGCTGGCAGAATCCATAGTTTCTTTGATGAGCCCTCCCCGTCTTTTGGCATGCAGCGGCAAGTAGCTGCTATATTTGAGTATCCATCAACCTGGCTGACCCTGGTCACCCTGCCTTGGTAATTCCCTGAGACCCCACTCAAGCCCAGCATGAGTGAAAGCAGGCCTTGGTTCATTGATTGGCCTCTAAAGGCCCCTGTGCCAATGGTGGTGCCAATGGCAGCAATCTGCAGATTGCTTAATGACTCTTGCCAGATGGCCTCACACATAACACAAGCTGCAGCTAGAGCCCTTCCTAGGAGGCCTGAGGGCTGGCATATCCAGTGGCCAGCTTCAGATTGAGCAAGAGCACCACTCTGGGACTGCATCTAAGGACAAGACATCTAAGGGAAGACTCAGCAGGCATCAGAATACCGCTAAACTGAATCCTTCTCTATAGGGTCAGCCCTCGCCAGTCAGTCCTCACAACCAATGAGCCCAAGGCTCAATCTCTTTCATTGACTTATAAAAACAACCAAAGCTCAACTACAATAGGAGAGTACATACAACCCATACAAGGGAGACAACTGGAGCACCTGACCCAGGTAACCAGGGAAGATTGTGCCATTGTGCCCTACAAGACACCTACTACATAAGGCTATGCTCCTAAGACTGAGAGACACAGAAGCCCTACCCAATACATAGAAACAAACACAGAGAAGAAGCCAAAACAGAGAGACAAAGAAACATGACCCACATGAAAGAACAGAACAAAGCTCCAGAAAAACAACTCAACAAAATGGAGACAAGCAATTCACTAGATACAGAGTTCAAAACACTGGTTATAAGGCTGCTCAATGAACTTAGGGGAAGAGTATAGAACTCAGTAAGAACTTTAACAGAGATAGAAAACATTAAAAAGAAACAATCGGAAATGAAGAATCCAATAACTGGAATGAAGAATTCGTTGGAGGAAATCGAGAGTCGATTACATGAAGCAAAGGATAGGATCAGTGATTGAGAAAATAAGGTAGAATAAAACATCAAATCAGAATAGTAACAAAAAAACATTTTCAAAAACTGAGGACACTTTAAGGAGCTTCTGGGACAACATCAAATGTAACAACATTTGTATCCTAGGGGTACCTAAAGGAGAAGAGACAGAGCAAGGAATTGAGAGCCTGCCTATTGGAAGAAATAATGATGGAAAATTTTCCTAACCTAGCAAAGAGAATTGATATATATACAACCAGGAAGTGCAGAGAGTCCCAAATAAGATGAAACCAAAGAGGCTCACACTAAGACATATCATATTTAAATTGCTAAAGCTTAAAGTCAAAGAAAGAATCTTAAAAGCAGCAAGAGAAAAGCAATTAGTTACTTACAAAGGAGTTCCCATAAGACTGTCAGCTGATATCTCAACAGCAACTTTGCAGGACAGAAGGGATTGGCATGAAATATTCAAAGTAATATAAAGCAAGGTCTTACAATCAAGACTAGTCTACCCAGAAAAACTATCATTTAGAATTGAAGGACAGATAAAGAGCTTCCCAGACAAGAAAATCTAAAGGAGTTCATCAACACCAAACCAGTATTACAAAAAATGTTAGAGAAACTTCTTTAAGAAGATGAAAGAAAAATCAAAAATATGAATAATAAAAAAGCAATAATTACATATCTATTAACAATTACTTTAAATGTAAATGGATTAAATGCTCCAATCAAAAGGATAGCTGAATGGATAAAACAAGATCCTTATATATGCTGCCTACAAGTGACTCACTTCAGATCAAAAGATAAACAGACTGAAAGTATAAGAATATTTCATGAAAAAGAAAACAAACAAACAAAAATCTGGAGTAGCAATACTTATAACAGACAAAACAGACTTTAAAACAAAGGCTATAACAAGAGACAAAAGAGGACCCAGTAATACCATTTCTGGGTATTTATCCAAACAAATGTAAAACATTACTTTGACAGAACATGTGAATCCATATATTCATTGCAGCATTAGTTACAATAGCCAAGATGTGGAGGCAACCTGGGTGTCCATCAATGGATGAATAGATAAGGAAGATTACTCATCCATTAAAAAGAAAAAGAATAAACTCTTGTCATTTGCAACAAAATGGCTGGATCTAGAGGGCATAGTGCTGAGTGGAGTAAGTCAGACAGAGAAAGACAAATTCCATATAATTTTACTTACATGTATAATCTAAAAAAATAATAAACAAACAAAACAGAAACAAACTCATAGATATAGAAAAAAATTTGATGATTGCCAGATGAGAAGGGGTTTGAGAGGGTGGTGAAAAAGGGGAAAGGATATATAAGTACAAATTGGCAGTTACAAAGTAGTCATGAAAATGTAAAGTATAGCATAAGAAATATAGTCAATATTATAATAACTATGTATGGAGTCAGATGGGTACTAGATTTATTGGGGTGATCACTTCATAAGTTATATAAATGTTGTATAAATCATCATGTTGTACACCTGAAACTAATATAATATTGTATATCAACTATAATTTAAAAATATTTTTTAATTAATAAAAAAGTAAACTATACACTGCTTTCAGAAGACACATCTCAGCTGCAAGAAGAAATATGGAATCAGAGTGAAGGGGTAAAAAATGAAACTCCTAGAAAATTACATACAAATAAAAGTGGGTGTAGTCATACTTATATCTGACAAAATAGATTTCAAGATCAAAAAAGTAACGAGATATAGATGAATGGTTTATTATGATGAAGGAGACAATAAATCAAGAAACATAACACATTAAGATATGCGTGCCCAATTAGAGAGCACCAAAATATTTAAAGCAACTATTTATAGAACTAAAGGGAGAAAATGACAAAAAAAAAAAACCTAAATACCCCATTGACAGCTATAGATAGAGCATCCAAACAGAAAATAAATAAGGAAATATCAGCCTTAAGTATTAAGCATCAGAACTAGACATAATTGACATTTACAGAGCCTTTCATCCCAAAACACCAGAATATACATTCTTCTCTCGTGCACATAGAATATTCTCAAGGATAGACTATATTTTGGAATACAAAACTAGCCTCAACAAATTTAAGAAAACTGAAATCATGCCAACCATATTCTCTACCCAAAAAGTTTTGAAATTATAAATAAACTGCAAAAAAAAAATGAGTAAAACAAAAACACAAGTATATGAAGATTAAGTGACATGCTACTAAACAATAACTGGATCAAAGAAAAAAAATAAGAGATCAAAAGATACATAAAGAAAAATGAGAATGACAATACAAATGAAAATGACATATTAAAATCTGGTGATACAACAAAAGCAATAAAAGAGGGAAGTTTGTATTATTATAAGCCTACTTCAAGAAACAAGAAAAACCTCCAATAAACAACCTAACATTTCATCTTAAAGAACTAGAAAAAAAAATGAAACCCAAAATCAGTAGAAGGAAGAAGAAAATAAAAACTAGAGTAGAATTAAATGAAATAGCCAACAAAAAGACAGTAGAAACAAATTAATGCAACAAAGAGCCGGTTCTTTGAAAAAATTAATAAAATAGACAATGCTAGACTCACAAAGAAAAAAAGAGAACAGACTCAAATAAACAAAATCAGAAACAAAAGAGGAAAAGTTACATTGGAGACCAGAGAAATAGAAAAGACTATACAAGAATATGATGAAAGACTATACACCACCAAATTCAGTAACCTAGAAGAAAAGGACAAGTTCTTAGAACTATATAACCTTCCTAGACTGAACCATGAAGAACTGGAAAATCTAAATAGACCCATCAACAATAAGGAAATTGAAACAACCATGAAAAAAACACCAAAATAAAAGTCCAGAACCAGATGGCTTCACTAGTGAATTCTACCAAACATGCAAAGAAGACTTGATATCTACTCTTCTCAAACTCTTCAAAAAAATTAAAGAAGAAGCAAAACTTCCTAACTCATTTTATCAGGCCAACATTACACTAATACCAAAACTTGGCAAGAATTAACACACACACACACACACACACACACACGCACGCACGCACGCACGCACACACACAATATCTCTGATGAATACAGATGCAAAAATCTTAAACAAAATACTAACAAATCAGATACATCAGTACCTTAAAAAGATAATACAACACAACAAAGTGAGGTTCATTCCAGGTTGCAAGAGTGGTTCAACATACACAAATCAATCAATGTGATACACCATATTAACAAAATAAAGGATAAAAATCATATGATCATATCAATTGATGTAGAAAAAGCTTTTGACAAGATACGGCAGTTATTTATTATTAAAGCACTCAAAAAAATGCATATAGAAGGAAAGTGCTTCAACATAATAAAGGCCAAATATGACAAACCCACAACTAATATTGTGCTCAATAGTGAAAAACAGAAAGCTTTTCCTCTAAGATCAGGAAGAAGACAAGAATGCCCATTCTCACCACTGTTATTTAACATAGTACTGAAAGTCCTAGCCATGCAAATCATGCAAGAGAAAGAAATAAAAGGCATCTGAATTGGGAATGAAGAAGTCAAATTATCACTTGTTATAGATGACATAATTCTTTATACAGAAAACCCTAAAGACTCCACCAAAAAAATATTAGATACAAGAAACAAATACAGTAAAGTTGCATATTAAGAATAAAATTTAAGAAAAAAATTTTTTTAAAAATTTAATTCTATTTTATTTTGCAAAAAAAAAAGAACAAAATACCTAGGAATGAACTGAATAAAAGATGTGAAGGATCTATATACTGAAAACTACAAGACATTATTAAAAGAAATTGAAGACTCAAATAAATGAAAAAAATATTTCATGTTCATAGATTGAAAGAATCAACAAAATTAAAATGGCCATATTACCCAAAGCAATATATAGATTTAATACAATCCCCATCAAAACCCCAACGTCATTTTTTTAAAGAAATAGAACAAAAAATCATCACATTTTTATGAAAACACAAAAGACTTGAATGGCCAAAGCAATCCTGAGAAAAAAGAACAAAGTCAGAGGTATCATTCTTCCAGATTTAAAATTATACTACGAAGCAACAATAATCAAAACAGCATGATATTGGCAGAAAAATAGACACAAAGACAAATGGAACAGAATTGAGAGCCCAGAAATAAACCCATATACATATGGGCAAATAATTCTTGACACAGGAGCCAAAACCATACAATGGAGAAAAAGAAAATCTTTTCAATAAGTGGTAATGGGAAAATTGAAAAACTACCTACAAAAGAATGAAAGTAGACTGCTATCATCATATACAAAAATTAACTCAAAATGAATCAAAAATCTAAATATAAGACCTGCAACAATTAAATACATAGAAAAAACAAGTACTAAACTATAGAGCTTGACGTCAGAGAGCTTGGTGTTATGAAATTGACCCAAAGGCAAGGGAAGTAAAAGCAAAAATAAATAAATAGGACTAGATCAAACTAAGAAGCTTCTGCACAGCAAAAGAAACTATCAGCAAAATAGGCAAACAGCTGAATGGGAGAAGATATTTGCAAACACCTCGGATAAGGTGTATATCCAAAATATATATATGAAAAAAACTCATATAACTCAACAATAAAAAAGCTAACAATCCAATTTAAAAATGGGCAGAGATCCTGAACAGACACGTTTCCCAAGAAGACAAATGCTCAACAGACATATGAAAAGATGCTCAACTTCACAAGCTATAAGGGAAATTCAGATAAAAACAATGAGATATCACTTCACACATGTTAGAATGGCTATCATTAACAAGATAAGTTATAACAAGTGTTGGAGAGGTTGTGATGAAAAAGGAACCCTCATACATTACTGGTGGGAATGTAAACTGGTACAGCCACTATGCAAAACAGTATGAGGTTCTCAGAAAATTAAGGATATTACTATCATATGACCCAGCAATCCCAATTCTGGGTATCTACCCCCAAAATTTGAAAATATTTATTCATAAAGTTATATGTACCCTATGTTTATTGCAGTATATTCATTGTAGCTAAGACATAGAAACAACCCAAGTGTCTTTCTATAGATGATTGAATAAAGAAGGTGTGATACAATATATACAATTGAATACCACAGATTTTTAAATACTGCCATTTGGAACAACATGGATGGATCTTGAGACTATCATACTAAGCAAAACAGGTTAAATGGAATAAAACAAGAACCGTATAATTTCACTCATGTGGAATATAAAACAGAAAAAGCAAACAAAACAAACAGAAATATTCATGAACATAGACAACAGTATAATGGTTACCAGAGGGGAAGAGGGTGGTGAGAGGTAGAAGAGGGTAAAGGGGATCAAATATATAGTGACTGAAGAAGACTTGACTTTGGGTAGGAATGTACAATGTTATATACATATGACATACTATAGAACCGTACTATTGAAAATTATATAATCTTATTAATCAATGTCACCCCAAGAAATTTAATAAAATTCAAAAAGAAATTCTTGAGACCTTCCCAATGATTGTGATTTATGGGCATTAGATGAAGAGTAGAAAATCTAACAATGGCTATGATATGGCCATTTAGTCACATATTCATACAACAAATATATGTTGTATGCTTACTAGTTGTCAACTACTCTAGGCAATAAGAATAGACAATGAATAAACAGGCAAGTATCCTGCTTTCATAGGAATTTGTATTCCATTGAGAATAAAGAAATGAAGGATAGATAAAAACAAATAATAAATATATAAAGAAATAAATAAACGTTTATTATAATGGTAAGTGACATAAAGAAAAAAATTAATTGTAATAGAGTAATGAGGTAGCTATTTTGATTTGGTGGTCAAGGAAGTCTTCTCTGAGGAGTTGATATTTGAGTTGAGACCTTTATGATACAAAAGGCCAGGCATGGGAAGATCTAAGGGAAGTCTATTTTCTTGGAAAGGCAAAAAATAAAGAGACCAGACACCATAAACCAGTCAATTAGAGCTATATCTAGTACCCAGGCATCACCCAGAAAACAGTTTGACTGAGCAGAGTTATAGTGCTTTGCTACTTAAAATACAATACCTAATCAAGAGGCCTAGAAACAAGCAGAAGTGAATGTTAATTAATAAAAAGAAATGTATTGGTTACTGAGGAAGGTAAATGAGTTTTTCAGAATAAAGTTTTCTCAGTCTCTTAATGAAATCTATCAAAAACATCCAGTTCTGGTAATGGAAAACAAGGTAATTTTGAAAAAAAAAAACAAAACAAACAAACAAAAAAAGAAAACAAAGAAACAAAATCCCAATGAACTTCCTAATGAATTAAAAATATGTGAAAAAATTTCTTAAAGGTACCAAATTGCTAATAAGACCATCAAGAATAGCCAAGACAAGATCTGGGAGCAGACGTATCCAGAGGAATGACTCCCACATTTAAAACCATTTTTGCCATGTTGAGACCAGAAAGGGATGTTCACCTAGGAATAAGACTAAATTGGAAATTACCCAACCCCACAGAGACAGCCGCCCCCAAGGTTTAAATTTTCCATGTGACTCTTAAACATTGAAACTAGACTTAAATGGTACCATATTATTAATGTCTTCATCAGGTTAAAGTTATGACATAATTGCTTTTTCATGGCAAAAGCAAATAAAAACTTCTCTAGGAAGTTACATCATCTTAACCTCAACTTATAATCAAAAGTAATTTTTCAAATACAATATCTAGGATATAATCAATACAATCAAGTACATAAAAAGAAAAGACAATATCCTAGGTTGAATAGCATCTTTATGGAGAACTCTGACTGATACAGAAAAATAAAAATGCACAAACAACAGATAACAAAAATCAACCCAAAATACTCCTCAATATTGGATTCATCACATTCAGACATTAAAACTATACTTCACATATTCCAGGAAATAAAAGCTAAGCTTAAAACTTAGAGTAGAACACTGAAAACTATAAAAATTAACATAATAGATTTGAAAAAGGACTAGAAATTGTAGCACTGAATAAAATTGAAATAAATAACCTAATGGATGAGTTTAATAGCACATTAGATACTGTTAAAGAGTAAATTATTAAATTACAAAATATATTAGGAGGAAATATCTAGAATGAAACACAGAGAAACAAGAGAATCGAAACCAGATTGGGGGGAGGGATTCTGTATCTTTAGAACATGGCGGATGAAGGCATCCACAGATCTCTCTCCTTGAAATAAAAATAAACCGAACATCTAAAACTCAACAAAAAACACCCAAACTGCATACCAGCATGTCTGAGTGTGGGATCTGTGCATAAGTGCTACAACAAGTCAGAACCCTGGGTGTCGAGCAGTGGACTGGGAGAAACTAAGAAGCTGTCTCTCACAGGCCCCAGAGCTCCCTGTAAGAGGAGGGGAAGGGGAAAAGGAGTGACGACTTGCCTGGACAGCCCTCCCTGGGAAATCTGTGAGCTCTCCGCAGCAGCAGGCAGGGCCCAGTAATCAGGGCAGAAGGCAGAGAAGCGGGATGGCAGAAAAACAACAGTTGATTTACATGGCAGCAGTTGCAAAACCAAGGCTGAGCTGCAACCCCCAACCCCCAACCCAGAGGTCCCCTCCACCCATAACCTCCAAGACCTGAACTTTGTGGAGCCCCAGGGGAATCTGAGCAAACGCTACTGAAACTGTCACTAACACTGAGAGGGACTGAGACTGAGAGTAGCAAGTGCGATTAAACATCTCTAAGGAGAACAAGGGCATTATTAAGGCTTTAAATAAGGCAGGGATTCAAGAGGGTTAGATACCACATACTGGAAACCAAAAGAAAAACACCTTCTTTGCAACAGGCTAAAGAGAGATCTTTATATAATAAATCTTTCTGAAAAAAAGGCAGAATACATTGCCATTAATGTCCAGGTGAAGAAATAGTCGATTAAACACCATGAACAACCAAGGCGACAAGGCATCTCAAAAAGAAAGAGAAAAATCTCCAAAAAATAAATTTACAGACATAGAAATATGCAATTTAAATGAAGAGAATTCAGGATGGTACTTCTGAAAAAACTCAGTGAATTACTAAACGAGTCATATCAACAATTTCAGGAATTGAAAAAACAACTAGATGATCAGAGCAAGGAGATCGAAACCCTCAAAAAGAACCAAATAGAATTTCTGGAGATAAAGAACACACTGCAAGAGTTGAAAAAATGAAATAGCAAGTTTGGGAAATAGAGTTGACCAACTGGAGGAAAGGATCCGTGATATCGAAGACAGAAACCTAGAAATAAATCAGAAGGAAGAAGAGAGAAACTGAAGAATGAACAATTATGAAAGAGAAATTCAAGAACTAGCTGATACCATGAGGAGAGGGAACATAAGAATAATGGGCATTATCGAAGGAAAGGAAAATGAGCAGGAACTAGAAAGCATTTTCAGACAAATAGTTGACAAGAATTTCCCAAATCTAAGGAATGAGCTAGAGCTTGAAATTCAAGAAGTCAATAGAACACCCAATTATCTCAACCCATAAAGGCCTTCTGGAAGACACATTGTATTAAAATTATCAAAAATCAATGATAAAGACAGAAATCTCAGGGCAGCCAGAGAGAAGAAAATGGTAACCTATAAAGGAAAACCCATTAGATTATCATCAGACTTCTCAGCACAAACTTTACAAGCCAGAAAGGAATGGAATCAGATATTTAAACTATTAAGTGAAAGGAACTACCAGCCAAGAATAATGTATCCAGTTAAGATCTCGTTTAGATATGAAGGAGAAATTAAGACCTTTCAAGACATACAAAAATTGAGGGAATTCTCAAAAACAAGGCCTGCACTACAGGAAATACTGAAAGAGGTCAGCTCACCTAAAACAAAATGACAAAAAAAAAAAAAAAAAAAAACCATAATTTAGGAGAAAAGGGACTATCAGGCAAATAGAAGCAGAGTTGGGGAATCTTTACAAAAAACAGGGCA
>NW_006439568.1:26667625-26683616 GCF_000325575.1 Pteropus alecto | reverse complement strand
AGGGCATTCTCAAGAATCGACCACATACTGGGACACAGAGATAGCCTCAACAAATATAAGAGGGTTGAAATCATACCAACCATATTCTCTGATCATGCTTTGAAACTAGAGATCAATTGTAAAAAGAAAGCGGGAAGAACCACAAATACTAAGATTAAACAACATACAACTGAAGAATTACTGGGTCAGAAGAAATAAAAAGAGATATCAAGAGATACATAGAAACAAATGATAATGATAGTAAAACATATAAAAACTTTTGGGACACAGCAAAACAGTCATAAGAGGAAACTTCATACCATTACAGGCCTATCTCCAAAAACAAGAACAAGCCCAAATAAACAACTTAACGTTTTATCTTTAAAAAACTAGAAAAGGAAGAACTAATGAAGCCTAAAGTCAGTAGAAAGTAAGAAATAATCAAAATTAGAGCAGAAATAAATGAAATTGAAAACAAAGAAACAAAAAATAGAAAAAATAAATATTACAAAAAGCTAGTTCTTTAAGAAAGTTAATAAACTTGACAAATCCCTGGCTAGACTCACTAAAGAAAAAAGAGAGAGGACACAAATATACAAAATCAGGGATGAAAGAGGGGGAATTAGGACGGACACTACAGAAATACAAAGGATCATACAAGAATACTATGAAAAAATATATAATACCAAATTTAATAACCTAGAAAAAATAGGCTAGTACTTAGAAAAATACAACCTTCCTAAACTGAATCAAGGAAAATTGGAAAATCTAAATAGACCGATCAGCAGTATGGAAATTGATACAGTCATCAAAAACCTACCAAAATGTAATTTTAGGAAGTTAGAAAACATGGCAGAGTGAGAGATGACCCTAGATCTCTTCCCTTGAAGCAACAATAAGCTGAACATCTAAAACTCAACAAAATACACCTAAATTGCACACCAGCACGTCTGAGTGTGAGATCTGTGCGTAAGAGCTACTACAGGTCAGAACCCTGGGTGTAGGGTGGTGGACGGAGAGAAATAAAGAAGCTGCCTCTCACAGCCTCTGCAACTCCCTGTAGGAGGAGGGGTAGGGGAGAAGGAATGGCAAGTTTCCTGAACAGCCCTGCCTGGGAAAGCTGTGAGCTCCCCGCGGCCAACAGAAGGGCCCAGTAATCAAGGCAGAAGGCAGAGAAGCGGGATGGCAGAAAAACAATAGTTGATTTTTACCGGTGGTGGTTGCAAAATCGAGGTTGAGCCGCAGCCCTCAATCCCCAACCCAGCGCTACAGGGATGGTTCAACATGAGCAAATCGATTAATGTGATACACCACATAAACAAATTAAAAAATAAGAATCATATGATCATGTCGATAGATGCAGAAAAAACCTTTGACAAGATATAGCACCCACTTATGATCAAAACACTTAACAAAATCAGTATGGAAGGAAAGTACCTTGACATAATAAAAGCCATATATGACAAACCTTCAGTAACCTTATACTTAATGATAAAAAACTAAAAACCTAAGATCAGGAACAAGACAAAGCTATCACCACTGTTATTCAATATGACATTGGAGGTCCTAGCGAGTGCAATCAGGCAAGAGAAATATATAAAAGGCATCCAAATAGGAAATGAAGAAGTCAAACTGTCACTATTTATGAATGACATGATTCTCTATATAGAAAACCCTAAAGACTCCACAAGAACACTACTAGAAATAATAAAAAAAAATACAATAAAATTTCTGAATACAAAATCAATGTTCAAAAATTCATAGCGTTCCTATACACCAACGATGAAGTGTAAGAAAAACAAGTGGAAAAAATAACTCTTTTTGCAATTGCAACAAAAAGAATAAAATACCTAGGAATAAATTTAATGAAGCATGTGAAAGACCTATATAATGAAAACTATAAGACGTATTAAAGCAAATCAAAGAAGATACAAAAAAATAGAAAGATATTTTGTGTTCTTGGATTGGAAGAATCAACATAGTTTAAATGACCATATTTAAACTAAAGCATTATACAGATTTAATGCAATCCTCATCAAAATCCCATCAGCATTATTAAAGAAATAGAACAAAAAATCATCAGATTTGTATGGAAGCACAAAAGATCCCAAATTGCAAAGCCATCCTGAGGGAAAAAAAAACAGGCTGATGGCATCACTCTGCCCTACTTCAAATTATACTATACAGCGATAATAATCAAAACAGCATGGAATTGACAAAAAAAAAGCAGACACACGTACCAGAGGAACAGAATCGAGAGTCCAAAAGTAAACCTATATTTATATGGGCAAATAAATTTTAACAAAGGAACCAAAAACATACAGTGGAGAAAGGAAAGCCTCTGCAATAAATGGTGCTGGGAAAACTGGAAAGCAAAAGAATGAAACTAGACTGTTGTCTATCACGCACCCCAAAATTAACCCAAAATGGATTAAGGACCTAAATATAAGACCTGAAACAATAAAATGCATATAAGAAAACATAGAAACTAAACTCAAGGACCTTGAACTTAAAGAAGATTTTATGAATTTGACCTCAAAGTCAAGGGAAGTGAAAGCAAAAATAAATGAATGGGACTATGTCAAACTGAAAAGCTCAGCAAAAGAAATCGTCAGCGAGGTAAAGAGGCAACCATCTGAATGGGAAAATATATTTGCAAGCAATGCCTCCAATAAGGGCCTAATATTCAAAATATATGAAGAACTCTTACAACTCCATAACAACAACAAAAAAATGATACAATCAAAAAATGAGCAGAAGACCTGAACAGACATTTCTACCTAGAGGACATACAAATGGCCAACAAATATATGAAAAGATGCTCAACATCGCTAGCTATTAGGCAAATGCAAATCCAAACCACAATGAGATACCACCTCACACCTGTTAGAATAGCTATAATCAACAGAACAAGTAATAACAAATGCTGGAAAGAATGCAGAGAAAAAGGAACACTCATACACTGCTGGCAGGGCTGAAAATTGGTACAGCCAGTATGAAAAAGCATGGAGTTTCCTCAGAAAACTAAGAATTGATCTACCATATGATCCAGCAATCCCTCTCCTGGGTATTTACCCCAAAGACTTGAAAACCCATATCTGAAAAGATGTTTACACACCAATATTCATAGCAGAATTATTCTCAGTGGCCAGGACATGGAAGCAACCAAAGTATCTTACAATAGATGATCGGCTAAAGAATCTATGGTACATATATACAGTGGAATATTACTGAGCCATAAGAAGAGATGAAATACTGCCATTTGCGACATGGATGGACCTCGAGGTAATCACGCTAAGCGAAATAAGTCAGACAGAAAAAGTTGAAAATCACATGATATCACTTATATGTGGAATATAAACCTAAAAGCAACAAATGAACAGGACAAACAAATAAAGACTCATGGACATGGACAATAGACTATTGGTTACCAAAGGGTAGGGAAGAGTGGGGAGGGGGGAGGTAGATGGGGTAAAGGAAGTCGAATATGTGGTGACAGAAATAAATCTATGGGAGGTGAACACACAATGTAAATATATACATACCTTACTGTTGAAATGTACAGCTGAAACTTATTGGATTTTGTTAACCAATGTCACCATAAATTAAACAAAGATATTAATTAATTAATTAACTAAAGAAAAAAGAACTCATACTACTTTATACCAAAAAAAAACTGATTAAAAAATGGACAGAGGACCTGAATAGACATTTCTCCAAAAAGGACATATAGATTACATATAGACATATAAAACTGTGCTCAACATCATTAATCATCAGGGAAATGCCAATTAAAACCACAATGAGATATCATCTAACACAGAATGGCCAACATCAATAAATCAGCAAACAACAAGTGTTGGAGACGATGTAGAGAAAACGGAACCTCTATGCATTTTTGCTGAGATTGTAAATTGGTGAAGCACTAAGGAAAACAGTATGGAGGTCTTTCAAAAAATTTAAACTACAACTACCTTATGACCCAGCAATTCCACTTTTAGGTATTTATCTGAAGAAATCCAAAACACTAACTCAATAAGATATATATATTCCTATATTCACTGTGGCAAAATTTACAGTAGCCAAGATATGGAAGCAATCTAAGGGTCCATTGATAGACAAATGCATAAAGAAATCTGGTACACATACACAATGGAATAATACTCGGACAAAAAAAGAAATGAAATCTTGCCATCTACAACAACATGGATAGACCTAGAACAAATACCATATGATTTTACTTATATAATTTACTTCTATAAGTCACTGATCTTGAGCAAGTCACTTAACATAAAAAGATCAGTCACCATTTTCTATAAATAGGATAACACAGGTCACTCCGCCCAGGGGATTCCCTGAGACTCTGTCTCTCCCAACTTGTGGGCCCACCCAAGCTGCTTTCAGTGATTTGTTCCCTACAAACTGGCTATCTTGGCTCCTGCTGTAAACTTTCATAAAATCTCTCAAAGGCTCACAAAACCCAAAAGCAGCATCTGGCCTAGGCGGGCCCCGTACCTCTTGCTGAGCATCCCCAAGATTCACACCCGTGGCAGCCAGGCTCAGTTTCTGATTTTGCCCCTCGAGGCACCTATAAGTTCAGCAAGGGTGGCAGTCATATGTGGTTGCTTGGTGACCCTTAACAGATGGCCCTGGAGGTACACAGGCTGCAGCTAAACTTGGCCTGCAGCTGGAACTTTCTGTGATCTGCGCCAAGGGGCTCCACAGCACACCTACTACATAAAGCCACTCTACTAAGACTGAGAGACTTAGGAGCCCCACCTAATACATGGAAACAAACACAGGGAGGCAAACAAAATGGAGAGACAAAGAAACATATCCCATATGAAAGAACAGAACAAAGCTCCAGAAAAAGAACTCAACAAAATGAAGATAAGCAATCCACCAGATGCAGAGTTCGAAACACTGGTTATAAGGATACGCTATGAACTTATGGGAGGACTGGGTGAACTCAGAGAGAACTTTAACAAAGAGATAAAAAAAAAAAGCATAAAAATGGAAATGCAAAACATAAAAGGGAGCCAGTCAGAAATGAAGACTACAATATCTGAGATGAAGAGTACATTAGAGTGGATGAAATGGAGGATCGAATCGGCAACATAGAGGATGAGGTAGCAGAGACACCCAATCAGAACAGCAACAAGAGAAAAGAATCTAAAAAAATGAAGATAGTTTAAGAAGCCTCTGGGACAACATCAAGTGTAACAACATTCACATCATACAGATACCAAAAGGAGAAGAGAGAGAACAAGGAATTGAAAACCTATTTCGATAAATAATAACAGAAAACTTTCCTAACCTGGTGAAAGATATAGACATATAACCCCAGAAAGTTCAGAGTGTCCCAAACAAGATGAGCCAAAAAGAGGCCCACATCAAGACACATCAATTAAAATACCAAAGGTGAAATTCAAAGAGAGAATCTTAAAAACAAAAAATAAAAGCAATTAGTTACCTTCAAGGGACTGCCTTAAGACTGTCAGCCGATTTCTCAACAGAAACTTGACAGGTCAGAAAACTTGGCACAAAATAAGCAAAGTGATCAAACCCAGGACCTACAACTGAGATTTCTCTACCCACAAAGCTATCATTTAGAGTTGAAGAACAGATAAAGAGTTTCCCAAACAAGAAAAAGCTAAAGGAGTTCATCACTGCCAAGCCAGTATTACAGAAAATGTTGGAGGGACAGAAGAAGAAAGAAGAAAGAAAAGAAGAAAGAAGAAGAAAGAAGAAGAAAGAAGAAGAAAGAAGAAGAAGAAGAAAGAAGAAGAAGAAGAAGAAGAAGAAGAAGAAGAAGAAGAAGAAGAAGAAGAAGAAGAAGAAGAAGAAGAAGAAGAAGAAGAAGAAGAAGAAGAAGAACTGTTATATTCCTGGTGCATAGAAGGGCTACCAGGCAGCCAATTCATTGCTATGTAGTACATTTTGGGGGAAGGGATAAAGAAAAGGGTGAATAGGGTTATATTAGAACACATTTAAAAAAAGAGAGAGAGGAAGAAGATGGAGGAGGAGGAGGAAGAGGAGGAGGAGGAGGAGGAAGAGGAAGAAGATGACGACAACATATATATATATGTCTAAATAAAGAATGGTAATAACTACATATCTATCAATGAGTATTTCAAATGAAAAATAATTAAATGCTCTAATCATAAGATAGGGTGGCTGAATGAACAAGAAAACAAGACCCTTACATATGCTGCCTATAAGAGACTCACTTCAGATTAAAAGATACACACATGCACACACACACACTCACTAAAAGTAAAAGAATGGAAAAAATATTTCATGATGGGCCTAGAGGGTATTGTGCTGAGTGGAGTAAGATAGAGGAAGACAAATGCCATACAATCGCACATGTATGTGGAATCTAAAGGACAAAATAAACAACAATAAAATACAGAAATAAACATAGATACAGAGAACATTTTGAAGATTACCAGAGAGAGGGGATTAAGGGGGATTGGTAAAAAAGGGGATGGGATTAAGAAGCACAAATTGCTAGTTATAAAATAGTTACAGAGATACAAAGTATAGAATAAAAAATATAGCCAATAATATTGTAATAACTATGTACAATGTCAGAAGAGTACTAGATTTATTGAGGTCATCACTTTGTGAGTTATATAGATGTCTAATTGCTATGTTGTATACCTGAAACTAACATAGTATTATATGCCAACTATACCCGAAAAATAAAAATTATTGTTTAAAAAAAAGAGTGCTAAATGGAAAGAAAGAAAACAGATATCTTAACAATACTTATTCACCCAAAAAACATAGGACATTTGCAAACTATTATAATGAATAATCTTGACGTCTTGGATATTGAATATCAAATAATTTTACCTGAGGCACTGAGAATTTCTTTAAATGGTACAATAATATATCAGATCAAGAAACCAGCCCCAGAGTTTTGTTTTCTCTCTACTGATCTTTATAGTACTAATGAAACCTTTTTAATACTTAGATGGTATTACTTTAAAAAAAAAATCATACTGGGATGTTAAATGTAATTAAATCAATCCAGATATAGTATAATGTGAAAAAAATGCTTTAACAAACTTTTCTAAAAACACACATATAGAGGTACTGATGTGGAAACTTTCATTATTATTCTGTATTTCTTTGTTGTTTGAAATTTTAAAAAAATATATAATTTGCACAAATATTAAATATTTTTTAAAAGTTTAAATTTAGGAAAGAAAATAAAAGAGCTAAAGAAAGAAATTAAAGTCTCAATGTATCAGATCTGACTATGTGGTAATAAAAGAACCAATACATTTCTAAAATAGCTAATTAACTGTGTAATCATGACAGTGTTTTTCTTAATAATTAAGTAACCCAGAAACTTTCTGTCAACACATATGAGCAAACAATTACAACAGTCCCATTGTCTTGCTGTAGCTCTGCATTTAATGTACATTCTTATACAAAAATGCTGGTGAAAATCCAATTTCAAAGATTTAAAAGCCATGTGAATAAAATGTATATACTATTGTGAAATAACTGAATTTTCAAATAGCACACCAAGTTTGAGGTTACAAAACAGCAAAACACTCTTAAATAAAGACCTATGTAAAAAGAAAAAAAAAAAGAATAGCTGTGACAAAATAAAAAAGGCACTTAAAGACATTTCTATAGAAATGGAGAGAGGGGAAAAATTCCTGGAGATAGATGGTACTGATAGCTGTACAACAACATGAATATACTTAGTGCCATTGACGTGTACACATAAAAATGGTTAAAATAATAAATTTTGTTATATATATGTTACCATAACAAAAAAAATCTGTAATGTTTTTCTAAAATGCAGATATTACACTCATTTTTCATATCTAAGTCATTGTAAAATTTATTTTGGGGGTTAAAAAGACAAAAATTTCAATTTGGAGTTGATCAGTCAGAGAAAGTAATTAATGGACCATCAACTATTTATTGAATACCTCTGGATTGGTGGGCTTGTAATTATTACCTAGAATATAGAAACGTATCTGCTAGGATATAAAAATGCAATATGAAAAACTGCCATTTCTTTCCCAAAAGTTAGAAGTTACCAAGATCAACTGCTTCTCCATTATTTCAAATAAAACAAAATCAAAATGAATTTCTAAATGGAAAAAAAAAGTGCATCTTTTATTGTTTATGGTTTAAAACCAACTAACAGAAATATTGCTTCTGGATTAATTATAAGGGATAAAAATGTATACTCTGGGGAGTAATGGTTTCAAAAAGTCTGAGGTGACCGGACCATCTCACTTTCAGATACACCCTTTTGTGAGAGAGTTGTAACTCTGAGCTTTCAATAAATCCTATCACTTTACCATTTCAAAAAAAAAAAGAAAGAAAAAGTCTAAGGTGACCAAAAGCAGTATGTAACAGCAAAAAACATTAACTATAACCAATATATTAAAATATTTATGATAACAATCAGAGTTCACTTAGTTCAAACAAGTTCATCAGGCGTAGAACACAAATGAAGGAATGGGAAAGAACAGGTTTTGAAATTCTAGAACAAAGAAAATCTTTGAATCATTTGTATAATTTAAAGTTTCAATTACTACAGGTTTTACTGGCTGCCCATATTTTTCTAATCTCAATAGCATAAATAAAATTATTTTAAAATTATAATAGAAGTTGGCTCTACTTACTCCTGGTGGAAATATCTGTATAATATTTCCAGCTATGTCTAGGATTCTTAGGTTTCTAAGATCACAAAATCCCTGTGTCAGAAAACAAAAGAGAGATTGACTTTCAAAAACCTCATATGTAGAATCATAAATATTTCTTCTAAGTTCAAACTTGATAGCGTTGATCATCTTTTCTAATTACCTGATCATTCTTCAGTAAATCCTTTCCAAAGATATCTTTATGTCTGGGATTGCCAGATTCTTTGAGTTTTCCATTTCCTCTGACCACTCCAGGGCAACATAACATGGTGGCCAAGAGTTAGACTATTCATAGGTTCACTATTCATAGTAAGTTACACTTACTATGTAACTATGGGTAAATTTTTTAATCTCTTGGTACTTCAATTTCTCCATTTGTAAAATGGAATTGCTAATGGAAGCCCCTACTTCAGTATGATTGTTGAATGTATTAAAGAAGTTACTAAGTTCTTATTAAAGTGCCTAATACATAATAAGCACTCAGCAGACACTATCATTAAAATAGAAATAATCTTTGCGAAACAGAAAATAGATATAATCTTAGAAAGTTGTGTCTATTGACAATTCCACCATCAATTATTTCTCATGTCCCTTTTGCTTAGCACTGAGCTAACAGAACTCTTTCCTTATAAAGAAAAATCTGTTAGTATCTCTAGCTACATGCCCATTGTAACTGGATGGACATATATATTCATATACATGTGCAAACATGCACACAATTTATTATGTACCAGAAAATTTTTCATAACTTGTTCATTATCAAAACAAATGAGTATTTTCTGTAATGCCTTATCATTTATAATGCAAAACAAAAAGAATAATGATCATATTAACTAAATTATATTAAATGTACAAAGACATATTTGATCATAGGTATTCTTTACATGATAATTCAGGATAGAACTTATTTAAATTGTTTAAAGTCTAAACTCCTTGGGATTTATAAAATTGTAGAAAGAGTACTGATCTGACTTTTAAGTTAGACAGACATGGATTTGAGCCCAATCTTTGACCTTTGTGTTCAGGTCACATAGCCTCCCTGTTCTTTATTCTAAAATGGGTATAATAAGAAGAGTTATAATGAATTGTTATGAATACTAAATAATATAATGCTTCATGAAAATGATCATATTACTGCTGTTAAAGCTTTTTCCTTAGATTAAGAACCTATACTTTTAATAAATTTAAAGGTATTTCTTACTTGTTTATAGAAACTAAGATTTTTAAAGAATTTAAGAATAAAATGTTTGAAATATACTTATGTACAGCCTACACTTTGGTATATTTTCACATATCACATTACAATATGAACAAAATATTTCAAGGGAATATATTCCTGAGAGAAAAATTAAACAACAAGAATTGATCTGCTTTTTTATCTCTCAATTTACTATATGACATACATTCCCTTCTATTAAATTAATTCTAATTTGCCTAAAGAAGGAAGGTAAACCCAATTACAGGTTCCCAGCAACAAACAGTACTCTCAAACTGGGAAATTTGAAGAGAGTTTAATAAAGTCACTATTTATAAAAGTTTCACAGGGTTTAGGAAAAACTAAACCATGAAATGTAGTTTCTTAAACCCACAGAATTCCCAAAAGCTATCAATGGCAAGAAGTTCTTTACCATCATTGACCTAAAGAGCCAAGGGGGTGGGGCTAGTAATGGTCTATATGAGGATCATCTGACATTATCTATGGCCTTCTAGAAAAGTATGCAGGAAACTCACAGCACCCTATCAGGCAGACATCAGAGGAATACTATCTGATACTCACTTTCCTTCTGTCCTTTCACCTCCTGCTAGTGCCTCTCATTGGCCATATCCAAGAGGAAGCCAGAGGACAAAGGAGCTCACTGATGCTGATACAGATAAGTCTCCCAGATGAAGAGTAGGTTGGAAAAGAATGGAGAGTGGCTATGAAGGAAAAATGGAAGATATCTAGAACACATACCAAAACCAGAATGTACTACATTTTGTGCTGTATATAGGGTTTCCAGATAAATATAGGAGGCTTAAATTTAAATTTCAAAGAAACAAGGATTTTATTTTTGTATAAATATGTTCTATGCAATATATGGAACATACCTACACTAAAAAATTATTCATTGCTTATCTGAAATTCAAATTTAAGTGAGCATACTGGATTGTTATTTGGCAGCCCTACCTATGTGAAATAATCCAAGTTATAACCCTCCTTTGTCATAAGAATTTGGGAATTAACTATATCTATTCAGATGGAAAGCAAAGGATGGTTTTACTGAGATGCCCAAATCTATAACTCTTCCCGACCATGTTGTAATGAGTTCTTTCCCAACAGAAGAAAATTTGGTTCCATGTTTTGCTTACCTCTGGCAAAACATCAATGTTGTTCCTGACCAGAAGAAGCTTCTGGAGCATCTTCAAGAACTTAATCTCTTCAGGTATGCAAATGAGCTGGTTGTAATTAAGTTGAAGTTCAGAAAGATTCTCAAGGAAACAAAGTTGTCTAGGAATGCTGGCTAGCTGGTTATGATTTATACTCAAACATGTAAGGCTTTTTAATCTAAAAAATAAACAAAGTATATGAATGAAACTCATGAGAATAAGAAAGTCCATTATACAGACACTGCCTATCAGAAGCCATGTGTCAATTTATTTTTTTGTAGTTCATCTGAGCCTTATTTCAGTCAAGTGTTCACAACTACTGTGAATCATTTGAGCATAAAAAATCTTTGTCGTAACTTAACTTTTGAAGATATTTTATAATCAGATGGCTTATGTTAAAAATATATTTTATGTAATCAAAATCTAGATTTAAAAGAAAATTCTACATTCATTCTTTGTACATATACATTCACTAGATTGAAGAGGAAGCAAGAAGATGAAGGAGGATATATAAATACATAAATATACGTATACATATATACATATACATGGATATAAGTATCAGTATATAAATATAGATATATAGATTTATGAATATAGCTACATATTATATATCTTGTACCAAATAGATGTGAGAGCCACTTAGTTCCTGTGGAAAATGAAAAGACGGATCAGACACAAATTCTGCCTTTATGTATACATCATGGACTAGAAGAAGATATGACATAAGGCCATAAAATTAAGACAGAAAATGTCATTGGCTAGGAAGAAAAATATTAAAAATATTTGAGTCTGTAATTGTAAATATGGTACCTGAGGTATATGTCACAAGCATTTTGGAACAATTGACATTTCAACTTGGTTCTGAATAATAAATCTTGTAAAAGTAGGGCAACAAGAAGACATAGTAAGCTGAGAAAATATTAATATTTTTCAGAAACAAATAGAAAGAAATTAGCACTACTGAGCACCAACTATGTACCTGTGTGTTTAATCATCACCATAACCATAAGGTTGGAATTATTACCCCTAATTTAGAAATGAAAAAAAATAAAAGATTGGAGGCAGTAAATATCTCACCCAAATTGCCCATCCAGTAGATGAGTATCAAGATTGGAAATATACAATGATTGGAAATATACAGAGCTATGAATAGAAATATACAATGAATGTGTTGAGATTAACAGAATGAGGTAACATTTTAAAACAATTAAAAGTGGAGAACTGGAAGTTAGGAGAGTGATACTAGTGAAAGGAATTTGGTAGAAGACTATAAGCATGAAAATGGACGCCATGTGAGCTGATAAGACTGACAAGAAGAACAACAACGAAAAGGGTGGAAAAAGGGAGAGAGGAAGCCAATGAAGATTCTTGAAAAATGTGAACATTTGACAATACAAAAATGCATCCAGAGAAGGCATGAGTAGAGAAACAGAAGATGAAGCAGGTTAACAAGGAGCCTACTAAGGTATAGAAAAGTATTTCAAAATTAAAGAGATAGTCAAAGACGTCAACAACATGGCAACATGAGAGGACCTCCATGTCTCTCCCCTTGAAGTTACAAGTCAAACTTCTATAATTCAACAAAGTATTCCCTGCTCAACACACAAACGTTTGAGACAACAGCACATGGAAACATCTGAAGTTGGGCATATCTAAACAAAAAGTGGAAACAAAGAAGAAGGACAGAGACAGAAACTGTGCTGTAGCCCCATATTTGCGACAGACCCAGTGGACACAATAGTAGTAAAAGGCTGAGGTACAGCCCCCACCGGGCAGACCAGACTGGAGAAACAGAGATGACAGTTGGGCCTGGGAAGTTGGCACACACTGAGGTTGGACCAGGATCAAGGGCAGAGAAATAGTGCAAAATAACATAGCTCTCCAAAGCCCGCCAGCAAGGAACAAAGGATTCTGCAGACAGAAAATTTGCCCACCTCATCCCACTGTGGCCCACCAGGCAGCAAGATCCTCTCTTAGCAAATAATGAAAGGGCTGAAAAAAAAAAAAACAAAAAAAACTTTCCAGCCTAAGTAGTCTGTATTCACTGCAACTAAGCCCATGAGGAAGAGCAGAATCTTAAACACTCAAACATACAACCCACCCTCACCCCCAAACCTCTACAACCCTGTTCCCCTCACTTGTCTCTCCCCCACACATACACACACCCATCCTCCAACAATTGTAACACAGTTGGAAGCAGCTGAGTCAACTTGGAGCAGTCCTGCAGGGGTTTCTGACTACTGGAGGGTGGCACCAGGAGCACACAGGAGATCCATAACTCACCTCTTCCAATACATGGGAGTAGTGCCCTGAGACAGAAGCAATTGAGTTGTAAAGAAGACTAGGGAAAATTAAGTGATTTTCACTGCAGAGGTATTGCCATACACAAAGATTAACTCAGAATGTATCAAAACCCTGAAACAATTAAATATCTAGAAGAAAACATGGGTACTAAACTATGAACCTTGGTCTCAGAGAGGTTTTTATGAATTTGACCCCAAAGGCAAGGGAAGTAAAAGCAAAAATAAATGAATGGGACTATATCAAACTAAGAAGCTTCTGCACAGCAAAAGAAAACATCAACAAAACAAAAAGGGAACCAACTGAATGGGAGAAGATATTTGTAAACAAAACCTCCAATAAGGGGCTAATATTCAAAATATATAAAGACTTTATACAACTGAACAACAAAAAATGCTAACAATCAAATTTAAAAATGGTCAGAGGACCTGAACAGACACATTCCCAAAGAAGATATACAAATGCTCAACAGACAGTGAAAGATGCTCAACTTCACTAGTTATAAGGGAAAATCAAATCAAAATCACAATAAAGGCCTCTTCGCACCTGTTAGAATGGCTACTGTCAATAAGACAAGAAATAACAAGTGTTGGAGAAGATGTGGAGAAAAAGGAACCCTCATGCACTGCTGGTGGAAATGTAAATTGGAACAGCCACTATGAAAAACAGTATGGAGTTTCCAATTTTCCCAGCTCCATTTATTGAAGAGGCTTTCTTTTCTCCATTACATGTTTTTGGCTCCTTTGTCAAAAATTATTTGGCCACATATATGTTGGTTTATTTCTGTTTCATTTGTCCATGTGTCTATTTTTCTGCCAGTACCATGCTGTTTTGATTTTTGTAGTATAATTTGAAGTCAGAGAGTGTGACTTCACTTACATGTGGGATATAAAACAGAAAGCCACAAATGAACAAATAAAACAAACAAACCCCAAAAAACTCATTAACAGACAACAATATGGTGATTTCCAGAGGGGGAGTATGGGGTAGATGAAGATAGTAAAGGGGGTCAAATATATGGTATCAGAAGAAGACTAAGTTATGAGTGATGAGCACACAATGCAATATGCAGATGATGTATTATAATATTGTACACTTAAAACTCGATTTTATTAACTAATGCCATCTCAGTAAATTTAATTTTTTGAAAGCAAAAAAACAATTTTTAATTTGGGGTAAAGAAAAAAATGGCATAGATGATAGAGGCTCTATTCATCCCTCTGGCGACCAAATCAAAGTTGTGATAGAAACAAGGAGTAGCAGCAGCAGGGAAAAATCGCCTGGAATCTAGAGGAACAAACCATACAACGAGGGAGAAATCCAAGAAAGCACCCTGCAACAGCAGAATGTAGGACAGGGTGAAGACGCAGGCTGCCCGGTCTTGAGCAGCTAAGATGGAGGCTGCAGCAGCGGCAGACGCCTCTTAAAGGGGCCGCATCGGCGGACAGATTTTTGTGGTGACGGAACTGCTCGCTCTGAGCACCAACACCAATTTGGCTGCGTGCAGGGGGGATCAGGGACTTACAGTGAGACATTGTCAGAGTGAGGGCTGAGGTGAGACTTGCACTGTACAGAAGTGCCAGTGGTATCTATTGTTCCCTGTTGAGCCCTCCCTACTCCCAGTGCATGGACTCAGCGCTGCCATAGCCCTGACTTCATCAAACTGGATAACAGAGTTTGCTCTTCCCAGAGGATTCCCTAAAACCTGCCTCCCCCAACTCGAGGTCCCACCCAAGCCACATCCAAGTATATCCTCAGCCAGTTAGGTGCTCCTTGCTGAGCAGCACCTAGACTCACACTGGAGGCAGCTGGCCTCAGTTTCTGGTGTGTCCTTTTGAGGTAACTATAAGCACAGCATCTGTGGATTTCTTCCTGAATATTAACAGGTGGCCCCAGAGGGGTAGAGGCTTGGGCTAAATTTAGCCTGCAGCTGAACCCTCTCAGGACTGTGCCACTGGACAGACACCTACTTCACAAATCCACACTAATAAGACTGGGAGACTTAGGAGCTTTGTTTAGTACATAGAAACAGGCACGGAAAGGCAGCCAAAATGGGAAGACAAAGAAGCAGAAACCATATGAGAGAACAGAACAGAGATCCAGATATAATAGAGTCAAATAATCTAACAGATGCAGAGTTCAAAACACCGGTTATAAAGGTGCTCAATGAACTTTTGGGAAGTGTAGAGAATTTCAACAAAGAAATAAAAAACATAATAATGGAAATGGAAATTACAAAAGGGAACCAGTCTGAAATGTGTTCATTATCTGAGACAAGAAGTATATTAAATGGAATAAAAAAAAAAAGTGAATAAAGAAAAGGATCAAATGCCCTATCTAGATGATGGGAAAGCCAAAGACACACAATCAGAATGGCAAGAGATGAGATGCCAAGACTATAAAAATAATTTAAGGAGCATATGGGGCACTATTAAGCATCCAAATATCCATCTGATTTGCATAACTAAAGAAAATCAAGATGTTAAACAACTGTTTGAAGAAGTAATGATGGAAAACTTCCCTAACCTGGTGAAGGAAATAGACATAAAACCCCAGGAAGCTCAGAGAATTCCAAAAATCAGGTATCCAGAGAGGCCCACACCAAGACATATCATAATTAAAATGCCAAAGGTTAAATACAAAGAAAGAATTTAAAAGCA
>NW_006439568.1:26665215-26667022 GCF_000325575.1 Pteropus alecto | reverse complement strand
GGAAAGAGCAATTGAGGGGATCGTTTTATGAACTATATAGATGTCTGTCCAATGTAGTACATGCTTGAAACTAATTAAAATAAATAAATTTTTAAAAAACTAAAAAATTAATTTCAAAGAGAGATACAGCCATGCCACCCTGAACAAGCTCGATCCTGTCTGATCTCAGAAGCAAAGCAGGGTCAGGCCTTGTTAGTACTTGGATGGGAGACCACTTAGGAAGACCAGGTGCTGTAGGTGTAAAAAATAAAAAATAAGGAATTGTAAGCTGACAAAGTCCTTGCAATCTGTGAGGTCAACCAAGGGTTGCCTTGCCTAAAAAATAAATAAAGAAATAATAAAAATTTTTAAATGTTAAAGAAATCTCATAAAAATTAACAAGCAAGCCTACTAAATGTAAAATCAGTGTCACAGACTACAAAGTCACTATTAAAAAATCTATTGTAATTTTATATTATAGTCATAAACAATTGGAAAACAAAACTTTTATAACTTCATATACATTAACAGCAAAAAACCATAAAAATATAAAAATACATTTAACAAAAGACATCAGAGACCTCTACACTGAAAACTATAAATCATGACTGAGAAAATATAAAGGGGTTCTAAATAAAAGTAGAGATGATGTATCTTGTTCATATTTAGAAAAAAACAATATTGCTCAGATGCCAATTCTCTCCAAACTGATCTACAGATTTAACTGTCCAAATAAAAATTTTGACAGTTTTTGTGTAAAAATCTGAAGAATCATTTTTAAAATATATATGGAAATTCAAAGTATCTCTAACTTAACTGCCTACCCAAAACTATAATAAAGAAGACAAAGTCAAAGGACTTGCATTTCAAAGCTGATTTCAAAGCTTACAATATAGCTACAGTTCAAGATAGTATGTTTTGGGAGGCATGACAGAAAAACAGATCAACGGAAGAGAATGAAGAGTCCAAATAGGCCCATAAATGGTCATTGACTTTTGACAAAGGTGTCCGGGCAATTAAATTAAGAAAAGACTGTCTTTCAACAAATGATGCTAGAATATCTGGATAAACTTTAGAGAAATGTGGTTATGAAGGAAAGGAAAGAGAATAAGGGAGCACAAGAGAAAAGGCAAGGAGGAGACTTTGCCTTAAGGTTTACTTAAGACAAGATTAAAAATTTGAAAAGAAGGGAATTAAAGGAGCCCAAATTTCTCAGTAAAATAGGGAGCCAAGTCATTTGCAGAGAGTATACAGGGTAAAAGAAGGATGAGCCTATGTTGACAGAGAGTAAAACTATGTAGAATTCCTGTGGAGAGAGAGATGGAGAATGTTCTTCACAAGTAATTATCATAATCATTATTTTAATTGATTCTACTCTGAATTACTCTGATTAGGCAGTTGTTTTTTTATTTCTTTGTTATTTCAAGGCACTAAACAGCTCAGAGGCTATTGTAAACATGTTTGTCATTCATTTGGTTAACTAAAGAGCAGAAGTGATACAGGACATCACTTGTAAAATTCTTAATCTTTTAGCAGGAAATGAAATGGGACATCTCTTGCAGAGTTCTTAATCCTTCTAGTAAAGCTAATTAAGTTTTCTTTCCTCCTTTCTTTAGGAAAAAGGCCCTATCCCTCAAATCTCGATAATTGCCCCGAAACTGGTGACTCAGATCCTCTGGCTATTGATAAGAGTCATCAGCCCATTGTTAGCAGCAATGGAGATATGCCAGACAGAGCCCTTAAGGTCTGAGAGGAGAGGGGAGTTTAGGCCAAAGGTCTTTTTTCACTCTTTAAGAAATATATTAACCAAACCTGTTTCCCTTTATTC
>NW_006439568.1:26563253-26664795 GCF_000325575.1 Pteropus alecto | reverse complement strand
CCCCAACAATATTTAATTCACCTGAGCCTCATTATACCATCATTATAATATGATGCATATGCCCAGAAGTTTATTAATATCATTATAACAGACTGAATTCTGGGAACGAACATGTGCAGAAAGCAAATGATGAATCACTGAGTCCAGTTAATCTTAATTGTCAATCAAGGGAGACCACCCCTCTAAGAAAAGTAACCACCCACAGCAAATAGGGATAAAAACCCCAAAGGCTTTGTTACCAGGCCTTTGAGCGACGCTTCTCTTGCTCAGACCAGCTTCCATGTCTGGAACTGTACTTTGCCTTCTAATAAAGCTTTTCTTTTCTGCTGTATCTCGATGTCTTGCTCAATTCTTTGTTTGAGACATCAAGAACCTGGATGTCTCCGGTAACAGAAGAGAGGAACAAGTGATCTGCAATTGTTTCCACTTCCACAAAACTGGGAGAACTCACACTCTTCCAAGAGAAAACTACAGGAGATATACACGTGTAGCTTCCTCCTGCCCTTCTTCTTCTCCAGTGGGTTGAAGAATAACCACTGATTGGCGAATTTGGAAAAAGAACTAAGCCCTTCGGCTTAGTCCCTTCCCCTGTCCTTTTTTTCTGAGAGATTCTGTCCCCAGGATGCCCAAGTTCTCTTTCTCTCCCTGTGCTTGTGCAGTTCTGCCTATGACAGAGTTGTTTAGAGACAAAACTCTTGCCTACTGAGATTTGACTTCAAGTCCTTGAACCAATAATAGTTTGTCAGTCAATAAACAAAACTCCTCTCTCCCCTTCCCAGGTTCTGAACAAATTGAGAAATAAGACATGGGATTCAGAAATAAGGGAATCAAACATCAGCATGGAGCTGACATGACCATCATCAGGCTCCCTCCTAGTCCTCCTGAATTAAACATACCTACCCAGGTACAGCCTATCCTGCTAAGGTGGCTGCTTAATTGATGGCAGAGAAAAAGGAGGATACTGAGACATGTATGGTAGATGCTTTTCCAAAATTCAGTACTAAGTCAATCTTTTGTATCTAAAAAGGAGTGAATGAAGGAAACGAAAAGAATAATAATAACCAATAATAATAGAAGCTAACATTCACTGAGCACTTACTATGACCCAGGCTCAACCCTAAATATCTTTGATGAGTTTATTTATCAAAGCAACCCTGTGAAATAAGTGCTATTATTGTCCTTACTTTAGAAATGAAGATATTAAAGTATAGGAAGGTGAAGAAACTTTCCCAAGGTCAAAAAATGGAGTCATGTGTGGGGAGGTAACATTCAACTTACATCTAGGGCACAGCTAAGATACAGACAATCCAGAATTATCTGTAAAAAAAAGTATGGACCTACACATTTTCCAATTCTACTTTTTTTTAGTGAAAGTTTTAATTCATCTTTCTAACATATTACCATAGATTTATACAGTTCCTTTAATATTGTACTTTGTACTCTAGAGCTAAGTTTACTAACTTGTGAAATCATAACATGTTACAGCTGCAAGAATTTTGAAGTTCATCTACTTAAAATTTTTCCTATAGATATGAGAAAGCTAAGGTCTAAGACAGATAAATTACTTGCCCAAGGTCATCAGGCTGGTTGTACAAAGATATGACCTGAACTTAGTTCACCTGTTCTTCCAAGATGTCCTGTTTTTATTATATCATCAAATACATTAATCGACTGAATAAGTGAAAAAGCAAGGAGACAACTATTGGAATTTTCATTGCTATAAATATTCTTCTCATTAAGACATTAGATTACTTCAAATTTTTTTCTAGTTATTCTGACTTAAAACTTTACTTCTCTGTTGAAATATATCTGGGAAATAATACATTGCTAGAGGTATAGACCTCTAGCAATATAAGTATAGATCTATTCAAAGTGAATTTGAATAGACATTAGGTGCTGCCAAAAGCCCTTTGTTGAGGACTGTTCGCAGTTTTGTGTCCTCTTTCAAAAATCAGGATGCTCTTATATTGTAATACATGTTTCTGTTCACCAGACAATGAAGAGAGTCTCCAAAGTAAACCCTAGGAGAGTTCTCTCTCCATCTGTCAGAAGAAAAACACAAGAGGGTGGTTTGTCTGCAGGACAAGCCCCTCAGCTGGCTCCAGAAAGGTTCTGTTCTGGTAGCCTATCTGTGTAGATGTGCAGGAAGGAAAAAGAACATTTTTTTGTTGTTGTTTCTGATGATAAGAAAATATGTTGTTGTTTTTTTTAATGAAAATGATGTCTTAGTTTTAAATCCTTTCTTTTATAATATATTTTCTTTTGAGCTGAAAATGACTTACTCATATGAAACAGATATGAAGTAAAATTTAATGTCACCAATTCTACAGTGGAGCAAGGTCCAAGAACCCCAGAGCTAGCAGATCAATAACACAATCAACTTTAGAACTTTGTTTTAAATGCCCACTTTTACACTTAGACTACCAAACCATGCTGTTTCTCATTTCTCTGAAGTGTTTAAGGAATCATCTGCTTAAAATTAGTGCCTTGCCTCAGTCCTTCAGATGCCTCTTTGCTACTATGCATAAATCCCGCAAGGACTTTAGGCAAGGCACAATTGTGCTCAGATGCCCAGGGTGGGTTGGAGGGGGTGGGAGGTTAACTAATTATAAACAAAATTACCTGCTGACTTCTTCAGGAATCCATGTGAGTAGATTGTTGTTCAGATTAAGCAGGATCAAATTTTTTAAGCCATCTGTTAGAAAATAATTTTAGTCGCTTTAGCTACATGTCAGAAAATAATTTTTAACCACTTTTCCATATACCTTTGTTGTCCTTTTTATTTCTTGCTGTGGCCAAGGCTCTTTAGGTTGCTGGTAATAGATAACCTCTTAAACTAGCTTAAACAAAGAAGGTTAATTTATCACAAAGTTATAATGCTAAGTTATGGCTCCTGAGGACAAAAAGTACAGTCAAGCTACCATGAACTGGAATGAGAAACTAAAAAGCACCATTACCCACGCTCTTTTTTTTTTTTTTTTTTTGACTCAGACAGCAGTACCATAAATGTTTGTTGTGCAAATGAATTAAGTCCAAAGGTTCTTCTTTATTAGTGACATTCATCCACTCAACAGGAAACCACCAAGGTAAATCAGCCAAATGCCCCATGCCTACCTGCAGCTGTGAAGTTGGCACTCAGCTCAGCCAGGCCCAGCATGTGTGTGCATCCAAGCAGACCAACTCAAGTACACATAGCATCTTCTTACTGCTTTTGTGCACACCTATCTAGTTGGGGGAGAGGGGCTCACCTCTCATGCTTGTGCTCCACTGCTGCACAGCACCTCCGTGAGATTGTTCATGACAGTAGTCACTTGGGGGCCAAAAACGGTAAACTCTCTGGTGAAGAGAATGATGTGGATGTGGTGTGTGTTTAAGTGCCTGTGCTACTTCAGGGCTAGGGTCTTCTTGAAGTGGGATGAGTAGATGTGTGCTAGCACATGGAACAAGTATTTTCCAATCTTCACCAGCGACTCAAAGGAGCCTGGAAATTTTCTGCCATATTTCGTGGGGAACACATCCTCATTGGTCACCAGCTTCTACACAGAGCTCAAGACTAAGCTGATGTACTGGGGTGGAGGGTGGAGGAGAGAGGGCTGAGCATTTAATCTTCTTTACCTACTCTTTGTACTAGTAATACTGGGTGTCACACCTGGCCATCGTCTGGCATGCCTCTCCTGTGCAGAATTCTGAGATAGTGCTATAATGGCAGGAAGTTGTGGAGAAACATTATGGCTCATTGAAAGATAGATCTCCAAGGGCAGTACCATCAGTGGCTTGAACTCAAAGTCGGTGATTCTGTTTTTGGTGTACTCTTGTTCCAAGTATACCTTGTTCTCCTCCCCATCAGGGCTCTTCTCATAGACTTCCCTATGAGCTAGCCCATGGCTGTGTAGGCCCACTGCCCTGCTGCCCCACATGCTAAGCCCTCAGACCACAGCAGTGGTGGTGGCCAAAAGTCATATTAATATAAATATATTTTATATATACAGATAATATATACATGCTATATAATTAATTATAAGCTCATACATATGTATTGGCTATTTATATATACATAGTCCTTTGTCTGCTCTTGGTAGTCACAAAAATGCTCATGCTTCATCTCCTGGGCTTCTGATGTTTCGGAGCACTGAACCAAGTTGTGATGTCCAAGGAGACCCCGGCCACACTCCAGGATAATAGACTGTCTTCCCCACCCTGAGCTTCTCAAAGTCTGGTAGATTACATACCATCTGGGAATCTCTGCAGAACACAGAGTGCAGAACATAGTTTCATTTCTCATTATACTTTCTCTCAGCTTCATATTCATGTCCTGTCCCCCTTTTCCCTTCCCACGTCTTTCTCTTTCTCTTTCTCTTTTGAAAATTAGATTTTCTCTAATTTTCCATGTATTTGTAGCCATCCCACAACTCCTGCATTTGATTGTCCACAGACGGGATAAACAGAGTTTTCTCAAATGAAATGCCTATAGGAACCAAGAAGATAACAAAACACAGCAGTGGGCCTGGTGGAAATCCAACTGGCCCATGTGTGTTGAGCTGGAGAATACGTGCTTTATCTAAGAGGGCAGCAGCCATTCAGCCAGCTCCTAGCAATTGCTGTCACAACAATGTGATTACAGTGTTGCCTAAACTTTCTTTTTTAAAACAAACAAAAAATCCAAACAAACAAAAAATCCAAACAAACAGAAATCTTTTTTAAAACAAACAAAAAATCCAAACAAACAGAAATCCAAGCTTTTATGTGAATTCTCTTGATCTGCAAATGTTGGTACTAAACTCAAATTTTTAAAAAGGCAGGCAAAACAGATCCAACCTATTTGTGGACCAGATTTAGCCATGGGGCCACCAGTGTGTAACCATTGTCTTAATTCATGTGATTAGCTTAAACCAATTAAACTTTCAGATTTTATCATAATCAGCAAGAGAGAGAATATGACTGACCCAGTTTAGGATACATATCTAGCCCTGGTCTAGTCCACTCTGGACAGGCCGATAGGGTTGTGTCATACATGTTGGACGTGCTCAACCCCCTGATACCAAACTATTTCTGCAGCTGGATAATCAGGACCTGACATAAAACATAATTCATGTCAATCAATCACATGAGATTTCCAAAATTCAACAGCCCTAAATTAAGAAATACAGAAACTAAAATATTCACGGTAAAGTTTCATACTGAATGGAATGCCAATTATTGGATTCCCTATCTTTTCTTTAAAATTCTCCTCAAATTGATTTAAACTTAGTATATTGATCAAAAACTGTGACTTAGTATCTGAGACAATAAAAAGTGTAAAGAACAAAGAGAGCTGTAGAAAGTTTTTTTCTTAATTTGATTTCCAACTAGTTTTTACTCTGGCATAGAGAAAGAGCCCACAGATTCAAGAGTCTAAACATACACTGATTCTGAAAAAGGAGAAAATTCACTAACACTGATGCTTACTTATTTTCTTAGGTCTACATGTAAAGAAACATATTACAATAGTTGAAAAAAAAAAGTCCCCCAAATTCCTTAATTTCAAGAATATGTCTAAATATCTCCAACAAAAAAAGGATTAAAACTCCTTTTTCACTTTAGTTCCAAATTGTTAAATATAGTAAAGGGATTAAATTTGATGCTATAATGTTGCTTTTCTTTGACTAACTTACCACATGCTCCAGATGCAAATCTATGAATTCTATTTCCAAATAAATGGAGCTTTTTCAGGGATGTAAGGTATTTCATCTCTTCTGGAACTTCTTCTAAAAGGTTGTTTCCCAGATTTAGTGCTGTCAACTGCAACCATAAAGAAATTTAATGGACTTGTACATTATCCATCTTCAAATGAGAAAAAAGAAATAATTAAGCCCCTTTGCTGAGATCTATGTAACCTAAGAAAATTCCAACATGATTCTAAACAATTATTTCACATATACCTAAAGTGGTCTTTATAAATAAAGTTCATTTGGGCTCATGTTCAAACACTTTATGTTAATTAAAACAATTTAATTCTCACTAAAGCACTCATTAAAATTGTATTGCAAACCATTCCAAGGGTATTTAAAAATGCAATTAATGATCCATTCATATGCACTTGAGTAACTCAAGAATATCCTAATATTGTGACCCATAGACTCAAAACCATTAAAAACTCAACAAAGAAGCTAATTTCCTGAAATCAGAAATATAGCCCAAGATCTGAGGTCCTCCTGTTGTACTACTCCCAAATGTGTTTTTTGTTTTTTGTTTTTTTGTTTTTTGTTTTTTTAATTTAGACCAATAAGACTTCTTTATTACAGGATAGAAAAGTTGGGGCGGGGGAGGATAAAGTGACTCTGTGATGACAAAGTTTATAATAGAAACTACTAACAAGGCACGGTAGGGTAGAGAAGATCTACCCCATAGGCACCTGCTCTACCAGTGAGGATTGGTTAGATATAGGAAGTATTGCACATAAGAGGAGTTAGAAAGTTCCTCTTTGATTTTCTAATCCAATAAATCAATGATACAGGATTGTTCCCTAAAATATCATTTTTTTATTTGATTTGAAATCAAATTGCATCTTCCAAGATACAAAAAGAGTCTTTTCTTTCACTCCCAAACCTAATTTACCATTCAGATTTCATTACCAACTCCATATTTCAGAATTTTAACATTAGGGGTAAAAGAAAAAGAATCATAGGAGTTCTGACAAATTAATGTATTTATATAAGACAAAAATAATTAAGAAAAAAATTTAGGCAATTTACAATTATATTTAAATGTCACCTGGTACTTGGTGTGGATGTATGTTAATGATTTAAATTAATATAAAGTAGACACAGATTCATTTACAATAGAATTCATTGTCCTTACAATTCATAAAAAAGGTTTTGCTTCCATACATGCTCTCTTCTTAGATTTACCACTGTCCTGGAAACAAAAAACCACACATCCACCATCTTAGAGGCCTTATTCTTCTGTAAAGGTGAAGTTAAAATATCCAGGCATACCTTGTCTTCTTACACTTCACTTTATTACACTTCACAGGTGCTGTATTTTTACAAATTGAAGGCAAGACCCTTTGTTGAGATTTTTATTACATTACATGGTCTGGAACCAAACCAGTATCTCCAAGGTATGTCTGTATTTATGCAGCCATTCTAATGAAAAAACTTAATCCAGAGTCTGTGACTATATTAGTTTCCTATTGCCATTGTAACAAATCATCACAGACTTAGTGGTTTAAAACAACACAAACGTATGATCTTAAGTTCCAGAAATCAGATATCAGAAACGGGTCTCACTGACATAAAATCAAGGTGTCAGCAGGTCTATATTCCTTTCTGGAGATTCTAGGGAAGAATCTGTTTTCTTGCTTTGTCCAGCTTTCAGAAGCTTCCCACATTCTTTGGCTTCTAGTTTGCCATTTTATCTTCAAAGCCAGCAATGACTGGTAGTCTTTTTCAAATCATGTCACTCTGATGTTCTCTTCCACATTAAAAGACCTCCATAATTATACTGGGCTCACCCAGATAATCCAGGAAAATCTCCCCATCTCAAGGTCAGCTATTAACTTTAATTCTGTCAGTACCCCAATTCCTCTCTGATATGTAACCCAACATATTCACAGATTATGGGGATTAGGATATGGGTATCTTGGGGAGGCGGGCATTATTTGTCTATCACAATAACTACTTGAAGTTTTTTCCAAAACGGAAGTAGATTTCATTCTTTTGCACAAATTTAGTTTTAAAAAAGTCATAGCAGAAGGCCAGTGCTGACAACCTAACAAAATTTCTGTGATACTTGTGAGGAATACAAGAACTTAAGGAATCGTTAAAGGTTTGAGATTTTACCCAACTTGCAAATAATAGTTAACCTGCTACCATTTCATAGATGCTGGTAGAAAGCATGAGACCCCTGGGAAAGAGACAAAGGACAGTTTGTTACCCACAGCAACAAAAGTGCCCAGAATATTGCTATTTTTCCACCAACAATGCAGACAGTCAAATAATATCTGGATATGCAGTGGTTTGTGTTACAGAAAAGAAACCATGAGTTTAGAGAATCTGAATCTTTTTAAATGAGCAGAAACCTTCCATGCCTGTCCTTTGTTCCAGAGGGAGAGATATAGCCATCTCTAAGGAAGAAGGTGAATCAACATTTATTTTTATTTTATTAAATTTATTGGGGTAACATTGGTTAATAAAATTACATAAGTTTCAAGTGTACAATAATACATCACATGCATACTGGATTATGTGTTCACCACCCAAAGTTAAATTTCCTACCATCACCATATATTTGACTCCCTTTGCCCCCTCCCCCTAACATTCATTAAAAAATATGCATTGTATGCCTCCTATGAGCCACTAATTCTAGGTACAGAATATACAGCGGTAAATAAGACATCTAAGTAATGCATTTACCCTAAAACCACTTACACAGTAACAGTGAAATAATTGAATGAATGAGTGAATGAGTGAATGGCTAACTAAATTAATAAGAAAAATAACAGATAGTACTAAGTGCTGTGTAGATAATTTTTAAAATGAGGAGATAGCGATTGGTTGATCAAGGAAGCTTGTCTTAGAAGTTGATATTTAAACTGAGATATGAGTGACAATAAGAAAGAAAAAATAGCCAAAATAAGGACCCCAAAGCAGGAACGTTCTTGGTATGGTTGAGAAGCCAAGAGATGTGGCTGATATTGCTTGAGCATAAATGGTAAAGGGAAACCTAGAAAAAGTGAGGTTTGAAAGGTATACTTGAGCCAGGTTATGTATTATTTTGTAAATCAGGGTAAAGAGTAGGGATTTTACTCTAAGTGAAACTAGAAAGGACTGTAGAGTTTTGAACAATTATGTAGGATTATTTGATTTGTGTCTTAATGGGAGCACTCTGACGTGTATAAAGAATAGTCTTCAGGTGGAGCAAGAAGCAAAACACAGAGGTAACACAGGCATGAATGTAGTGGTCCAGGTGAAGCATCAGAAAAAGTGTGCTGCAGAGGAAATGTGTGAAAACAAAACTTTTGCTATGAAGGGACACTAGAAATTAGGAAGAAGCTGGAGGGTTTGTTTCCCCTTAAAATAAAATATATCACAACTTATATTTTGATGAAAATAATCCTGTAGAGAATGAATAACTAATGATATAAAGAGAAAGATAATTGCAGAATCAAAATCCTTTAGGAGATGAGAGAGGATAGAATCCAAAGCACAAGTGGGTGCTGGCCTTAGATAAAAATAGATTCTTATTCGAGGTAGTAGGCAGGAAGGTAGAGAAGGTGTATGCAGATCAGAGCACAGGAATCGATTTAGTAAGGGAAAGATGAGAGAGTTCTTGACTGACAGTGTCTATTTTTTTCAATGAAATGTGAAACAAAGCTATCTGTTGACAAGAGGAGATGTAAGAGGTTTGATGAAAGGTAATTTTAAAGGACAATCTAGAGAAATTTAGTAGAGTGGCTGATTCAACTTAGCTCCCAAGATGATATAAAATAGATATATGACTCAAGAAAAGACACTTTTTCTGGGTGACACATTAACTACACGGCCCTTGGGCTAAGACAGGCTTCCATGTGAAATTCTGAACTCCACACCAAATATGACATGTAGAAGAGGAAAAGGGTGCAACTGAAAGCCTCAAAATGTAAAGGTTTTCAAAGTTAAGATAAAATGAATGTATTGGGATTATTCTTGATAGAATAGGATAACTAAAAGAACTTATTGATGGCCTTCAAATTCATAAAGGTATCTTAAAGGCCAAGTGGTTATACTTTATCATCATGGCAAATATGTCAGAGATTCAGACTAAGTTACATAAATTATACATAAGGTCCAGAGACACCACAGCAAGGAATGAGTTACCCTTGAGGTATACCTCAAGACCCAATCTAAATGTTTCATTAATTAATCATATTTATTATGTGCCTGATATTATTCTGAATGCTACAGTAAAAAAGACACAAATGATCCCTCTCTCATAGTGTTTATACTTTAGGAAGTGAGACAGACAAATAATTTCTGTTAGTGTTAAATGCTACATATGAAGGAAAGGAAATGGGATAATGGAATGGAAAGTAACTCAGAGCTAGACTGAGTCATTAGGAGGTGATGTTTGAGGCGAGACATTTGGGATGCCTTGACACAGTTACTCTAAATGGTATGTTATTCACAAAGGGTTTCAAAGTAGCAAGCATCCAGAAAGAGCACACACAGTGTTTCATTAGTCATACTCTCTACGGTATGGGCAGTTCCTGAGGGAAGGCTTTAGTCATATAAGAAACAACTACTTGGTAAATTTAAAACTTACATTACTTCAATAAGTATATATAAAATAAAGTTCTGCTGGTATTTTCAGAATGTAATTCTTCTGTCCCTTGGAAACTGGCATATTGCCATAGATAGGTACCATTGCTACTAAATGGTTTCTTATGGACCCATTACCAAGAGAATTATAGCATCTTACAATCCAAATGAAGTTTTATAAGTCACCTAGTAGCATATTAAATGTAAATGGGCAATTATATATCTTCCTCATGACACAATAATGAGTAATTCTTTTATCTAGTTAGGAAGCTTTATTTATTTGTTTACTTTATTTTTATGTTTAGGCTCTCTGAAACTTCTACCCAATTATTCCCACAGCAATTATAAAAAAAGTTTTATCCCCCCTCCTTTCTCCCACATAACAATCTTTCAAATTTTTGAAGATTGCTATCATATTCCTCCTGAATTTTTTTCATTCTTCCTTAACCATTTCCCTCCGGACATAATTTCTAGACCCATCACTGACCTGGTCACTTTCTAATTTTTTCTAAGTACCTCTCTCTGAAAACATGGCACCTCGGGTGATACAGGAAATGTGGTCTCATAGTATAGATGCTAGTGGGACCAGGAAACCTCCCTCGGTCAGATGACTATACTTCTATTAATGCAGCCTAACCTGGCATGCACTCTTTAAGCAGCAAGACATATTGTTGATGCATACTTAATTTTGTCTGTGTCAATGAAAACTGCTAAGTTAACAGTCAAAGAGATAAGCCACATCCCAGACTTATGCAATTGAATTATTTTCTTAAATGTAATTATCCCTGTAAAAATTACATCTTGTTAGTTTGGGCTCAAAAGATATCTCAAGTGAATGTGATGTTGACATTCTAAATTCAAAGTTTAAAACTGGACAATGTCAATGGACAAATCTTTTTTTCCCATCCACACTTAAGTTAATGCACCCACCATTTTTGTAATCTTATGGTAGCCAACTTTGGAATCGCCTAGAACTTCTCTCTCTCCACCTATATTCAGTCAAGGAAATTCTCAAATTTCCTTTTAGATGCAACCTTTTCAGCTACATACCATTGCAATTACTTTAAGAATAGTAATCATGACTGCCTGATTACAGATAGCATTACATAGCCAAAGAATGCAAAGAATGAGGTATGCCATCATTTAAATTCCCTCTATCCACTCCTGCTAGATTATATATAAACTGCTGCCCAAATAATCAATGAGGAATTTCCTCACCCAATATTTTTTAAATATGTTCAACCTCCCCATAGTCCTTTCCATATCTTTGCACACTTGCCCTAAATTCTTCCTAAATTTGAATAGACTCATTTGATTGCATTGGCCTACTCATATCTCTGTGTTATAACCTATCTGTGGCCTGCCTTGAAATAGATATGTGTGGTTCCTCTTATGTCTTGGATATGAGATAAGCATCTCTGCATCCATCGATGCTTTTGCATTATGAAATCTAGGTTTCATGTGTAGCAATCTTTGTATAAGTAGGAGAGAAGAGGACAAGAAATCAGAAGAAAATGATTTATTAATGATAACACTAACATTTGAATAGAATTTAATAGGTATAGGTATCAAACACTGTGCCAAGCAGCCTTATACATTGCCTCACAATACCACCAACTTTCCAGAAAAGGGATCTGAGGTCCAGGCTATGATTTATGGTGAAATAGCTTAGTTTCACTCTATGGTCTGCTGTTAACTTTTATACTACACTGTCTACTGTTGCTCAGAATGATTATATATAAGCTTATAAATGCACATAATATATTCATTCATACACACACATACATATACATAATGGAATTATCTTGTATGCAACACATGGAATTCTCATTTTAAATATTCTTGTTCTATTGGTTTACACACTTATTAGTCAGTATTGTGCAGAAGGCAAAGCATAGGCTTTGGGGACTATCTGCTATGCAATGTACTAGGTAAGTGATCTCAGGCAACTCACTCTAATTCCTAAGTCTCCTTTTTGTTTTTAAATTGGGGATAGCAGCATTTACTTCTAAAGGCTATTTTAAGGATTGGCATAATAAAGTGTCTGACAAATAATAGATATTATAAAATACTAGCTATAATCTTTTAGACCCAGGAGACTATTTCACAAAATGTTAGATGTGCATGGTACTAGAAATGCAGTAGGTACTTCAAATATATATAGACACTTCCATTTGGCTTTTAAATGTTAAACTTATTTGTTTTCTTAATGATATCTAACTCATTTTTTCAAAGATTTCTAAATTCACAGCCACTTTTGAATGACATTTTCAGGAGACGAAATATTGACCACAGAATAAAGACTTTATGTTAATTTGTTAATTTTACTGGAAATTTTTGTTTGTTTCTACAGTGATAATGTGTTTCAGGATTGTTTCCATTAAACTATCACTATGTCTTGGTTTTCCAGTTGTTATAATAGATGTCTGTGTTTAATACTCCCCACTGTCATGTACCACATTCTCCATAAAGCCATCCTCCTATTGTACATGCATGACACTGTGTACAATCTATGACCAGGTATTATCTTCTGCTTTCTATTATATTGATTCAAATATATATTATATCTTTACTATTAAGTGGAAATTTCACAATGACAGGGTCTCTATGTGTTTCATCTAGCATTCAAAGAATGGTATCTGGAATGCAATAGTTGCTCAGTAAACATTAGTTGAATGCTGCCTGCTTGGGACATATCTGTAAACATAGTTCAAACTGTGGAACACTCATATGGCTCCATGTCATTTTTTTTTCAAAATCAAGTATCTATAGAGCTCAGTCAGCTCCAATTTGCCCAGTTTGATTTACTTCCTTCTAATGGGCTACATGCTTTTCTATTCTAGCCATCAGCTCATTCTCACTAACCCTATATTTGATTCAATGTATCATATGTACTTCTAGAACTTGATTCAGGCAATTTCTCCTAACATTTAATTATGCTATGCTTGTAGCTATTAATTACTACTAGAAAGTGTTATGCTATTTATTACATCTTTCAATTACTTATTTGATTTTTAAAATGAGATCCATGACTAATTTGGATAAAAACTTTTTTAAATGTAAAAAACCCAGCTGAAATGTCCAACTTTACCTGGAAGTCGTTCTGAACTAGATTATGGCTTGATGATACTATTTTAGAATAGTATTGGCCTATGACAAGTATAAATATGTTTGAGTTAGTATATGAAATAATTGGCCTATGACAAGTATAAATATGTTTGAGTTAGTATATGAAATATTAATCCTTAAATTCCTTAAGGACAGTAAATATTCCCATTCATTACACCTACATAGTACATAATATACTGTCAGGTTCCATAAACTATTTAATAAAAAGAATTGAATCAAATTACTGAGAAAAATAACAAGATTTTTACATTTTTCTAAGTAGCATATGTACGACAAAAGTGTATGAAGGAGGGCAGCATTATGGCTCACTCAGCAAATTCTTATAAATACCTTCTTTTTTTAGAAATCGGTGGCATCTTTAAGACCACAGTACAATCTCTGAACTGTGTAAATAATCTATATCCATCTTTTGAGTATTTCTAGCACATTTTATTCAAGCTGCTCTTGGAACTCCCATTATAATGAGAAAAGAGATTTTTTTTTCCAAAATCTCACAACCCTATATGAGAAAAATTACTAGTTCATGAACATCTAAACGATAATATCTTTAGCCTGAATCTGCCTTGCAAAGCACTTTAAGGGTAGTCCACAAGAAGGCTAGTTTCAAATCAATCAAATTCTTTTTTAAAAGTAAGGTATAATTTCTTCTTTAAAAGCAAGGTCAGAGCTGAGCCAGCTCCCTATTTAAGAAAACTGAAAACAAGCAAGTCAAAATTGGGGTCTCTTCTAAATAGTAGAAGGATGAGGAGGAAAATAACAGGGAAGCCACAAGAAAACAAAATAATGGTAATCAGATTCTCAAGCCTTCTTCCTGAGGAAATATATTTTACAATCTGTAATTTTTAACTAAACAACTATTAAATATGAAGGAAGAATACACATTTCAGGTAGATAAGAGTTCCAAAATTTAACTAACTACCATATACCAAGAGTAGGATGTTATCTAGAGATTTATTCCTACAAAATAAAAGAGTAGATTAAGAAAGAGGAAAATAGGAGATACAGTGGTCCAATTCAGGAGAGCTGTAAAGAGATTGTCCTTGGTGGACAGTGTGCAGAAAACCTGAATAGTAGTCAGCTTAGATTGGGTTAGAAGAATGAAGCCTCCTGGAAGAAAGTCGCTCAAAGAAAAAAAGGTTATACAAGAAAATATAATCATAGTACACTAATTGACTCCATGTGAATGATATTTACTTCATAACATACATTTTAGAATTCTCCAAGAGACAAAAATTTAATTGTGGTTATAACTGAATACATAAATGCTATATATCTTATAAAATTAAGTTTAGAATTTATGAAGCAGAAGACAGGAAGAGAGCTGAAGGTGGATTACTGATGCTAACATTTCCATCTTACAAAGTAGGGAGTGAAAAAGAGATTGTAATTGATGAAAGAAGAGATGAAGGTGTAATAATATGAAATTTAAAGGAAAACTGTGAAGAAAATAAACATATTAATATAATTATACTTAGAAGATGAAGAAGAGTGATATCTAAAATGAAACAAATCAAGAAAAAAAGATGAGTTAAAAGTGGTTGTATATGGAGAACAGGATTGAGAGTGAGAGTGAGTGGGACAGAAGATAGTTGTTTTTTATTATAAACCTTTTATAGTATTTGATTTTTCTTAATGCACTGTGTTAATTCATTGGGGAAAAAAATCAAGCAGAGGGTAAGAACTGGCTCAGGCCTTGGTCAAATCCTAAATTCTTCTGCAGAGAAACTCCTCTGTCCCATTAGAAAAGTCCAAATCCTTGTTATTCTGTAACTACAAATGTACTTTTAGTATTGCTTTATTTCTTGCAAAGATTTGGCCACACAGATTACAAGCTCAAATAATTTTGTAAATCAAAAAGAAAATGAGGTAGGTTAAAGTACGAAAATAGAGATTTGGGGGTGGGGGTGGGGATCGGGGTGGGGGTAATACTGAATTCAAAACTAATGAACTGCAATGACTTAGCTGGTTATAGGTTCTTTCCATGATGATGACAGTTTACAAGTGAGCAAAAAGAAACCTGCAAAGTTAATATCCCTTGCCTCCTCTCAATCTCAAGACAGTAGCTGGTGTTTCACATTGTTTGACAGAGATGTTTAACACAAGCATCTGGGATTTATTCATGTCAACTGTTGCTCTTTAAGAAGGGCATTCTTTATTTAGCATACTAATACTCTTTTAGAGACTACTTCAGAGTAAATGAATGTCCCCTCCTTCCCATTCCCTGCCAACACTCCATTTCAAAGTTCAGCCTACTCTAGGAAATTGAAAAAGAACTCCCTCCCTAAATCCAAACTGTGTCTTCATTCCATATGCAAAAGCTTCAAGATAGTCCCCAGGATGAACAGCATCTCAGGGATCCTCAAAACAACTTCCAGATGGAACCCCCAAGGTAGACAAGCAGATCCGGGCTCCCAACATTTTTCAGATGACAGCCTCCAGAAAGATGAGTGTGGCAGAGACCTAATACTCTGATTCTAGATGTGAGCTCAAGTGTACCTGAATAAGTTGAAACATCTTCTTCCCCTGTCATATGCAATTCCCTAAGGGAGAAAACCTCCTGATGCTCTCTCACAATGCTCAACAGTAAATTTCCAGGAAGCTAATTCTCCAGAGATTGAAGCCTTATTGTTCTCCCAACTCTTTTCTTTCCTCCTATTTTCCATCCTCAATCCAAAAAGATGTGCTAGTCCTCACCTGGGTTAAGGTGCTTATCTCTGGGCACACTTTGGGAATTAGGTTATTCTGAAGGTCTAGAGTCTTCAGGCCAGGCAGTTTTTCTAATGTTGACGGCATCTTTGTTATCTTCTTCCCATTCAAGGTAACGATCTTAGTACTTTTACCACCCCTCAATGCTCTTACTAACAACCTTTCAGCCATGGGCTTAGAAGAGAAATAGAAAAGAGAGGAGGTAACTATTAGGGATTAAGTTCTTTATTATTCATCTTTAGAACTCTAAGTGCAGAATTGGCGTGTCATGGAAACAAAAACATTCTGAGGTCTACCGGGTTGAAGGTGGGAGGCATCAGATAATTTCCTGAGCAAAAGGTAGAAAGGGGAAATAGCTGATTCCAGATTTGGAGCAGGAAATATACAAGATGATCCTAGAATATCTCATGCCAGAGACATGGAAGTTATTTAAGACTAATGAGATCATATCAAAAGGACACAGAAGCCAACTTCTTAAGGACTCCCACTGGTCTAAAATAGGAAAATTTGAGGATCAGAAAGAATAATTCTGAACTGAAACATATCAAAATACAATCAAATCTAAGAGTTCATGATGGTATTTTAAAAAATAAAAGAAACTCATTGATTACATTGGGACTTGCTAGGAAACCAACTCATAAGTCTGAAAATTAAAAAAGGAAAAAAATGAAGCACTTATGCTGCTTTTCTAGTACATGATACATTTTAATATAACTTAATAGTTTAAAAAGTTTTTATTCACAGAAAGATTGAAGCTAATAAATGAGGAAGAAAAGTAGATTTAGAAAAAACATCATTTTTGCGAATTTTAATGAAATAATGAATCTATGAAAAGATAATTGGATGTTTAAAGTAGTTGAGAGGTTAATGACCAACTGTATAAGTAAGAAATCAGGCTAATAACTCATTAATTTATTTTAGCAGCATTTAAATTGAGACAATCACATGTTATAAGTCTCATGGTATGATGCAATAAAAAGTACCTATGAAATATTTTTGTCTAAAAATTGAATCTGAATCTAATCATTCTTCTAGATTTAACTACCATTTATAGAAAATACAAGGACTAAAGAACAAGCTAAATTCATATCAGGGAAGCAGTAGGCCAAATTTAGAACATAGGGTATTCTACAGCAAATGGTACAGGTTTAAGTAACAAATCAATGGCATTAATAAAAACAAGGGGAAACTTATGAAATAAATGAGACTTAGGAGAAATAATAGCCAAATGCAGTCTATGGTCCTTGTTTGAATCCTTATTTAAATAAAAATATTATGGAGTTAATTGGGGAAATTTGATCATGGGCTAGGTATTAGATGATAGAAATTGCTAATTACGTTATATGTGGTAATGGCTTGATGATAGTGTTTTTTAAAAATGTACTCAACATTTAGAAATACATCTAAAATTTTCAGGTGAAATTTCATGATGTCTTTAATTTTCTTTAAAATAATCATGGGGGAAAAGTGGGAGGAAGAAATGGATTAACCAAGACTGACCAAACACTGATAATTATTGATACTCAGTAATGGGTCACAGAGATTCAGTATACTATTCCCATTATTTTCTTATGTATATTTGAAATTTTCCAAATAAAAGATTAAGACAAAGACAAAAAGGGGGAGGAGCTAAAGCCAGTGACATTTGATTACTATTAGAACCCCATTTGGGCAATGGAGACATTTGGGTTACATACACATACACACACACACATACACACACACACATACATGGATAATCTCACATTTGGATTGCTGATTTCCAAAAACTTGAATACTATAAAATACATTCTGTATTGACTGTATGCAGAACACAAATCTAACCCTCTCTTTGTAATTAAAAAAATTACTTTATTCATTTATTCAACAAATATTTAGGAGCACCTGCTATCTGCTCAACATTGTAACAGGCACTGGGGATAGAGAAATGAATTTAAAAAAAAAAGACAAAAATCCTTCTCTCATTGAAATTACATTCCAGTTGGGGGAGAAAACTGATAAAGATAAATAAGCAAAACTTGTATGTTAGATGATATTAAATGCAAATAAATAAATAAATAAAGCAGGTAAAAAAAAATAAGGAGAATGGAAATAAGGAATTTGCAATTTTAGATAGGATGATCAGAGAAGGTCCTATTACAGACAAGAGCTTTTCCAGTAAGAGGTTAAAGTAAATGTCAAAGTCCTGAAAAAGAATCATTAAATTTATAAAGGGTATTATAACAAACATCAATATCATTGTAATGGTAAAAAAAAAAAAAAAAAAGAGGTTGTGATTAATAGTGATTTGCAGTTGCTAGGATAAAATCATTTTTCAGCTACTTAATCACTGCTCTTCATCTTATCTCTTCCAATCCTAACTTCTTTACGCTGATATTTTAGTTTCTTAAGAACAATCATGCTGTTACTACCTAAACAAAGTGACCATAAGGCTTTGCCTTTAAAAAAATCTCATGGACACTTACCTCCTCTAAAGTAACTCTGTGTAGCCAGTACCCCAGCTGACACTATTCAAACACTGGTAATTGTTAGTTTTATATGGGTAAACAGGCCACTACAATCTGATACTGCTTTCTATTAATTTGCTTAACCTAGAAAATCTGATAAACATTCTTGATTCCTCCTTCCTTACTTCCAATGTGTAATCAGTCTCATTAATATCACCTGTTCCACTCATTGATCGCTGGGTAACCACTGTAAAACTTAGTGGCTTAAAATATTTATTTTATTCACAAGTCTATAATTTGGGCAATGCTCAGTGGGAACAGCTTGTCAATGTTCCTCTTGGCAACAGCTGGGCTGGCTCAGGGGTCGAGCAGAAATTATCTAAAGGCTCATTCACTCACATCTGGTGGTAGATGCTGGTTATTGACTGGGGCCTTAAGGCAATCAGCTACAACACCTACATGTAGCCTCTTCAATGTAGCTTGAGCTTTCTCCCAACATGGTGTCTTGGTTCAAAGGGTTAGCATCTCAAGAGTGAAAGAAGTGTGGAAGCTATATCACTTTCATGACCTGCTTCAGAAGTCATGCAACATCACTTTTGCCACATTCTATTAGAAGCAAGTTACTAAGTACAGCCCATATTCAAAGGAAGAGGAATAGACCCCACCTCTTGATGCTAAGTGGACATATCTTAAAATCCACTAAAGTTCACCCTCTGGCCATGAATTGTTTACATTCCCCCAACATACTTTCTCCCAAGAGTGCCCCCTCCCCCAAAGTTTCATCTATTTAGAGCATCAGATCCTAAGATCTTGTCCTCTAAATCAGGTACAAAGGTGAATGGAGCTCTTCAGGGACAGTTCTTCGAGTCAACTCAAATACAGTTCATCTTGATCTGAAGATCTATGAACTAAAGAGACAAGTACCTAGAATTTAATGTGTAAAACATAGAGTGCAATAGACAGTACCATGCAAATGAAAAAGAGGCACAAAGCAGCCCACTAGTTCATAGCAATTCTGGAACTCATTTAGGTATATGTTGTCAGTCCCTTGATTAGCGTTCATTCCTATTGCCTGGGATTGGTTCTCGGTTCCCCTCTCTGGGCTCTTGAATTACTTTTCTTTTCCATAACACATAGCCCTCTAATCTCCTATCTCCAAAGATTTGCCTATTCTAGACATTTTATATAGATATGATACAATATGTGGTCCTTTGTGATTGTCTTTCACTTTTGTAATGCTTTCAAGGTTCATCCATGTTATAGTATGTACAAATATGTCATTCCTTTTTATTGCCTAGAATTATTCCATTGTATGGTTATACTGTTTTATTTATCCATTTATCAGTTGATGGATATTTTAATTGTTTCTACTTTTTGGCTATTACAAATAATGCTATGAACATCTGTGTACAATTTTCTTGAGTATATACCTAAGGAGGAATTGCTGGGTCACATGGAGGAGCTGCCAGACTCTCCTACAGTGGCTGCATCAGTTTACATTCCTAACAACAGTTTATGAGGGCTCATCTTTCCATTTTATACAGTCATTTTTAATTCAAAGCTGATATAATCCCTTTAAAAATTTTGTAAGTTTATTTTCAAACAATTTATAATTTCTTCCATCAGACAAAGCCACACTCAAAATCTCTTTGCATATCCTTCTCTATTTGGGGTTCCCATGTGAAACCACTGTGGGAGAAGACAAGAATTTTAGAAGCTCTCTCATCTGTTGATTAGAAAAGATCTGTAATCTTCTTGAGGTTTTAACAAAGGGTTTTGTTATGACCTTGGCTTCATCTTCGGACATTTTCCTGACAGTTCCCTGATTTGGTATTTGCCTGGAACTCATTTATTAATTTTAGCATCATTTATTGTCTGGAGAGGCTAGAAGTGAGAAAGTTTTATTTATTAAGCCCAAAGTTTGTGGCTCATTTACATTTAATAATTCTTACCCTGGCCTTTCTCTTTTACTATAGGCAGCTAGAAGAATCGACACCACATCAACACTGGCTAGAAATCTTATCTAGATCACCCAGTAAATGAGATATGCTTTTTACTTTCCAAGTGAATGCTGCTGGCATCATTGCTAAACTCTGCTACTATTCACAGGAGTCACCTCTCTTCCAGTTCTAATAACATTTTCCTCACATTCCTTTAAACCCTCACCAAGGGCCTCCTGGAGTGCCATCAGGCTCCTGCTAAACCGTCTCTTCAAGGCCCTTCTAATGTACACCCAAGGCCCAGTCCCAAAAACCCTGTTATATGGTTTAAATATTTTGTTCTAGCAGCAAATTATGCATCAGGGTTCAATCAGAGAAAAAGACCAACTAGGAATCACATAGACTTTGATCTCAAGTAACTGTAGGAACTGGTTGAGCTATGTGTGTAGGGCTGGATGTTGCTTATCTGTCTGCCCCAGATCTGGAAGAAATGGGATATGCTGTAGGCTCAACTGTTAACTGACCTGAAACTATTCCAGAAAGGGGATTCTGAAATACTGTCTGAGCTTAGCTAAATCTTATGCAATCCGCATCATCACCCTTGACACCTACTTCTCTTACCACTCACTGGTATCATAGTCCAAAGTCTCATCATCTCTATCTGTACTACTGTCTGCTTCAATTATATGTCTGCCTCTGCCATTACATAGTCACTATCACCAGTTATCTTCCAACAAATCTATAACTCTAAATAAAATATTTTAATGGCCTTTCATTGCTTATAGGTTAAAATCTCAATTATTGAGTTGGGACTCAAAACTGATTGTGTCTAGCCCCAGCTTCATCATGTCATTTCCTGTCACAAACCCTCTATTCTACCTTTAGGAGACCACATGCTATTCCATAGCATTAAGTACATTCATTCCTTTGCCTACGCTCTTTATTTTGCCTATATAACTTTTTCATTTGCCTACCGACCTAATTGTTCCTAATCCTTTGAAGAATCTCATCAAATATTTCCTCATCAAATATTTCCTCTAACATTTTCCTTGAACTGTGACCTTCTCTCCAAGGAAGATTGCTTCCATATCTATGTTTAAAGAGGACTTTATACAAACTCCTGTTTAGCATTTAATACTTCGTATTATTGATCTTTTCACATTTCTCCCTTGCTACACGTTTGAACTGCAATCTCTACAGCATGCTTGGCATTCAGTTAATAATGTTTATTAAATTGACAATTTAAACTTTGGTGTAGTATGAAAGAGTGCCTTACATAAACCCCATCATTAGCATAAATTAAGTCACACAAATATAGAAAAAAAATGTAAGGTTGACAGTTAAAAATATTGAGTGACTATTTGTCAAGAACTGTCCAAGATGCCTAGTATACAAATATGAATAAGTCATGGTCATTACCCTCAAGGAGCTTAGAATCTAGAGCTTAGTTAGAAATGTAAACAAGTCATTCATTCATCAAATAATTATTTTTTTTCCAGTTTTACTGAAATTTAAGTGACATATATAAGATTGTATTAGTTTAAGGTATACAACATAATGATGTGATGTATAAGTTGTAAACTGCTTATCACAATAATCAAATAGTTATTAAGTTGCCATTACATGCTAGTCATCATTATAGCACTAATGCACTGGGGACATAATAATGAAGAGATAGATTAGGTCACTCCTTTCATAAAGCCAACATTTCAATGCTATAAATGCTTATCTAAGTAAGTACACAAAATGGCAAAGAACCTAATTTGTTGGTTCAAGGAAGATTTCCTGCTATTGACTGCTAAGTAGTCATAATGAGTTAAAAGAATTAAGCCGTTGATGAAATGTGAGGAGAAAAGCATTTAAGAAAAGAAATATGAAAAAAAAAAAAAATGTTCACAGGCATGAAATTCATGAGGCCATGGGAATATAAATAATTCTAGTGCATAAGTTTAAAGAGTGATGGATGTTAATGCTGGTGAGGTACATAGGACCAGTCACAAAGGACCTTCCTTAAACACCTTCCAAAAGGACACTGTACTTCATCCTATGGGGCTGGAGAGCCATTGCGAAGTTTAGGTTAGGAAGATAGTCGTCAGATTTTTCATTTTTGGCAGTTCTCTTTAGCAGCATGGAGAGTTTAAGGGAGTAAGACAGGAGGCAAGAATAGCAATTACAAGGCTTCTAGGTGAGAAATAAAAGGGGGGCGGGGATAGAAAATGATAGGGTATAAAGTAGGTAAGACCGTAACTAGAACCTGATCTCATAGTAAGATGTAAAGTAGGTAAATAGAGTTGGGGTAATATTTGGTTGGGTAAGGCTGTGGCACAGGTCAAGTTTTGTGAAGACACAAGAAGAGAAATGCAGAAAAGGAGATGGGATTTACTACTTCAAATTTTTTAATGTTGACCTGCTTCTTAAATGCACTATTTAAACCCCGCTGAAAGGGGTGCTGAGCTCACTGCCATGTGGATTAACCTTGTGGAATGTCAGCAACCAGAATTCAATCTATTTGGCAGGAAAACTGAAAAAGCATTTGGCATAGAGTGAGAAAGATAGTCAGGGGTAATAATGTGAAAGTCATAGGAGGAACCAGCAGAAATTTTCAGTAAGATAAGGACAGGTACTACTCTTAGAAGCAGTTTCACTGGAGTGGTGGAAGTTTACACACTGTTGTTGGTTGAATATATACATATATTTCAAAACCACATGGTTAAATGCATAGCTTCATGTGCAAATGTTTTTCTTCAGCAATAATCAAAACAAGCTTTGTAAGTCTGGGAGCTTGCCAAGGTAGGTGTTATTTAAACCGAAGACATAAAAGTATGTTGGTGAAGCAGGCTGGGTGAAACGTTCAACTCTGAAAGGTCTTAAACAACAGTGGGGTAAAGAACAAGAACTGATTGCTTTCCTAAAAACTTACTTCGAAAAATTAAAAACCCCATGAGTTCTATTTTTTCCACAAGATGAAGAGACTATTTTAAACAAAACTTAAAATAGGAGAGAAGAATCTATGTATGTGAAAACATACTGGACAGGAAGAAGAAACACTCTATTTCATACTGTTTACTACAAAAAAAACTAATCTGCTCCTTTTGCTAGTTCAGGACAACTCGTTCAAGACAACATATTAACAAGGGTGTACCAGTATAATTTGCACAGCCTTCCTTATTTCACATTCTTCTACACACGTTTCTTTTCATTAACACCCGCCAGTCTGAGAAACTTCTAATTCACTTGCCCTAAATAAACCTTCATTATTCTAAAAGGTTCTAAATTTCAACTTGATTACTAAAAGCCATGCCTTAAATGGCTATTATTTTATTATCTCCCTCTATTCTGTTTAGGTCATAATGCTATGCTCGTACATTTATTCCAGATCTTTTAAATCCAAGAATATGTTATTGTATTAATTTCAATTATATGTGAAGACAAAATAAAGGCTGAATAAAATTCTAAAACAAAATGAGTTTCCTCTATTTCTATATTCTAAAACTGTTAAAGAACAACAATTTGAACAAATGTTTACTTAATTCATCTTTTATTCTTTTGGCAAACAGATATGAACAAAACTATATTGCTCACTATAGTTATAACACTCTTTTTTGCTTTATACAAGTTGTAAACATATTTAAGGGGATAAAATTCTTGGCTTAACACATATTCCAGAACTCTAACACTTTTTGAGTTAGGACCAAATAAAGATTAGAAAACTTCTATTAAACTGTCATCATACAGCAAACTAAATTAGTGTACGTGCTTTTAAATTAACATCTGCCATTTTTTAAAGACTTAAATTTTAGGTTACAGCTAAAATGATTTTTATCTGAAGTTTTATGAAAGAATGGAAGTTAACCATACATGTCTTGTTCATAACCATATTGGGCATTTAAAAATAAAAATAAAAAATAAACCTATAATCAAGAAAACACTCGTTAGGGAAAACAATAGCTACCAGCAGGTTATTTTAGAATACTTTAAATATAGATGGAATTTGTAATAACGAGGATTCATGATCTTATTTTATTACTTCCTAATGTTTATCTTTTAAAGTAATAAATTACTTCAAAATAAAGCCAAGATACTTAGTGTTTTAAAATTTCATTATTTTATACATTTCAGACCCCCAGAAATTCAGATCATGGATTACAAAACAAGCAACCTTCAGAATATATTTTGTTTGGCAGGCAGAATTGTTTTTAAACTCTTGAAATGCAGTACTCACTTGCTCTAGTTGACCAGCTTCCTACATAGTCAACTGCTAGGCAGGTGAGACTGACACCTCATTTTAAATACTATAAACTCCACATTTAATTGTAAAAATTAGCTGGATTAATGAAGCTCAAATTAAAATGTCATAAACTTCATGCTCAATGTTACTAGTTATTTCTAATTGAGGAAAAATAGATCCAACCAAGAAAGTCTCATTTTCATAATACTTCCTTATATATAAATTATCAGACACATTTGTATATATAAGTACTATCTTCTTAGATGGAATACGTTATATGTAACCTGAAATCTGATTTAGATAAATCATTCACACCAAAAAGCATTGTATACTGATTTTACTATATAGTCTTGACTCCTAAAGAGTGGCTTTCAACTTTATCCATAATGTAATAAAAAAAAATACTGAAAATACTTGAGTTAAGGAAAGGTACATTAATAAGGCAAACAAAATAACAAGTAACAAAGGCTTTCTTTTAATCCTAGAAAATAAAACAGAGAAAGATCTTGTAAAACAAATTGGAAAAGAAAATTTGAAGAAATTTTAGCCTTGGGCCTTTTTACATTGCTACTCTTTCAAATTGTACAAGTTAAAGGTTAAGTGAGGCCACAAACTATTTCTTAGTGGAAAATGCTGCAAGGAAAGCAAAGCAGCTGAGTGGTGATAAAGAAAACACAACAAACCAAAAAACTGTAGTTATGAAGATAATCAAGAAATGATGGCACTAATTCCATTCTGAAGTTTAAGAAACAGCAAGTAGTAACAAGTGAATTAGACAAGAATCTGTTGGGTTTTTTTTAAGTTACACACAAATAAAAGGCTAAGCTGTAATTCTTTAGAGTAGGGGTCCCCAACCCCCCAGCCACGGACTTATACAGAGCTGCACAGCAGGAAGTAAGCAGGGAGTGAAGCTTCGTCTGTATTTGAAGCCACTCCCCAGGACTAGCGTCACCACCTCAGCTCTACCTCAGATCATCAGGCATTAGATTCTCATAGGAGCACTGGTCCCTGGTGCCAAAAAAGTCGGGGACCACTGCTTTAGAGGTTTAAATCTGATAGGGAATACCTATTTACCTTCAAATTTGTCTCATTTCTTAAAATATAACTGATTCCCATAGGAAAAAATATTTTACAATTCTTAATCATTAAAGCAAGCTTCTCAGCTATACTTTGATGGGCTTATAAAAAGGTTCACAGTATTAATCCCATTGATACCAAGGTTACCGCAATCAAGTTCATTTATAAGCGTTAAAGTCGCTATCACGATCACCACAGTATTGCAATGACAAAGAGACTGAGTCTCATTTCTTCAAGAAAAATTACACTGAAGTGGTTACTGTAAGCTTTTAGTAAAACATTTAAGATTTTATTTCAACAGAACGTTCAGGATCCTATATTAATAAAAATATCAGCAAATAGGGTTGCATCTTGGTCTATAAATGATCTCCACAATGGATTTACATGTGTTTTTAAAATACCACTTAGGGGACACTGGTTAAAGTTTATCTCTGAGACATTTTCTAAAAACCTGTTAGTAGCTTTGCCATAAAACAAATTTCAGGTAGTTGTGTTTTTCCAGTAACATTTAGAACAATCCAGCACTTGGTTTGAATACTCATATACTGGTACTAAAACATAATTGTGCAACTTTTTGTAAACTAGCTGCAATTTTCAGTAGCTCTGTTCACCAACCATGTAACAGAATTGTAATGTTCTCCTAAGCCATATGCATGTCTCATATATCTGAAATAAAAAAAAAAGAAATGAGTAGTTTTGATGAATATTTATACATATTTATTAAGCATATAAAACCAAGTATTCTGAATGAATCACTCCACAGAGGTATCATTTAATAAACTACATAAGCATACTTAAGTTTAACACCATGTGAAAAGCAGTGGCAGTCAATAAGATCTGTAACTCTGTCTGCTAAGTTTAAGTAAAACACAATCATTGGAGGAAAAAAAGGATTGAAATGCTGACTACTCAATAAGCTGAAATTTTTACCTAAATCCAAGCCATTAATGACCACCTTAGTAGAGTTAGCTAATAAAACACTGAAGCCAAGAGCAAACTCTCCATGTTGTGTTTCAGAGATTTCTCAATCGCATAAAATACTTTTACAATATGAAGAAAAAAATCTCTAAGGAATAATCAGGCAACATAAATATATTTCAGCTTTTTCACTTGTTGAAACTTTTAGCATTATTAATGTCAAACTAGGACAATATGCAAACTAATTCTAAAACTTTGTAACCTTTAGAAATAACTTTATTCTTAACTCATACACAAAAATAAATCACTAGAGATTTAAACGAGTATCTAAATCACATATTTTAAAAATGCTTTCTAATTTTATAATTGCAGTTAACATAAAATAAGCATAATTCTACTGACAAGTTTTTTTTCAATTAATCAACAACACAACCTAAAATTTTTAAATAATCCTTTTTGTCTTAATATGAAAAATATAACAGTAGACATTTCTAGGTACTTACACAAGTATTAATGGTTTTTTGTGATATTCTTCACCAACTACAATAGGAGGAGAATCTGCCTGTATTATCTCTATTGGTGTTTGTAAAATATGAGACAGGGCTCTTAGCTATAAGAAAGAAAATGCATCGTTAAAAAAATAAAAATGTAAATCTTACTGAAATTATAAACTACTAAGGTACGCATGAATTGGGCAATCAGTAAGGGCAGGGATCTGCCCTGTTCGTCAATGTACACCGAGAGCCTGGCATACAGAAGGCACTTAATACCTTAAAATTAAAAAATAATTAAAAAATAAATTAAAAAATAAATGTTTATTAAATCAAATGCAGAAGTTTCAAGCTCTGGCTACACAACAGCTTCTTAGACATATCAATGTCATAGTTAAAGTGAGGGGATGGGTAGACGGAGTTCATTGGTCTATTTTTGAATATAATTTAAAATTTCCATAATAAAAAGTTTTTAGTAAATCATTGTTGAAGCAGCAGACCAAATCAATTACAATTTTGGAGGGAGGGGGGAAAGAGAAGGAGCAGAGCAAATTGGTTATTTTTTTTAAAGCTTTTCAGATGATCTTGAAGGCCTACCTAAAGTCAAGCACAAGGAAATAAAATGACCTGCAATTGAATGGAGAAAGTTCATAAACAAATTAATCCCTTAACAGTCTTCAATCATAGTGCCCGGATCTATACATCTGCCCCACTAGAAGATCATTCTGTCTAAAACATGGAAGTTTTAGGAAGTTTTAAACAAAAGTATTAAATTACTCGAGGAATATGAAAAAGGTTCTATGCTTCATGGTGGCAAATTTAATCCCATACTCTATTGCATAACAATGTCCCTTTGAGAATGAGGAAAAAGAAATGGCGTAGATGATAGAGGCTCTGTTCATCCCTCTGGTGACTGAATCAAAGTTGTGACATCAACAAGGAGCAAACAGCAAGGAAAATCATCTGGGATCTAGATAAACAAGCCATACAACTAGGGAGAGAACTAAGAAATCACCCGGCAATGGCAGAAGGTAGGACGAGGCGAGGACGATGGGCTGACGGGTCCAGAGCTGCTGAGTGGGACAGAGGCCACTGCAGCGGTGGCTGGCAGCTGCAGAGGCCTCTTAAAGGGGCCGTGTCTGCGAGCAGAATTTCATGGTGATGGACCTGCTCGCTCTGAGCACAAGCAGTGGTTCAGCTACACAGGTGGCACCAGGGACTTCCATGGGGAATACTGAATTGTCAGAGGGCCAAGACTCGCTCTGTAATGAAGTACTGGCGGTATCCACTGTTCCCCTGTTGAGCCCTCCCCTCTTTCAGTGCGTGGACCCAGCGCCACCACACCCAGATGTCATCAAACTGGATAACAGAGGTTACTCCGCCCAGAGGATTCCCTGAAGCTTCCCTCAACTCGTGGCCCCACCCAAGCCACATCCAGCTGTGCCCTCACTTAGTCAGATGCCCCCTGCTGAGCAGGGCCAAGCCACACTGGTGGCAGTTGGCCTCGGTTTCTGGTGTGGCCTTTTGAGGTAACTATAAGCACAGCATCTGTGGATTGTTTGCTGAATCTTAACAGGTGGCCCAAGAGGGGCGCAACCTGGGGCTAAATTTGGCCTGCAGCTGAACCCCTCTCAGGACTGTGCCACTGGACACCTACTACACAAAGTTGCACTAATAAGACTGGCAGACCTAGGAGCTTTGCTTAGTACATAGAAACAAACACAGAAAGGCAGCCAAAATGGGAAGACAAAGAAGGAGAAACCATATGAGAGAGCAGAACAGAGATCCAGAAATAATGAAGTCAGGCAATTGAAAAGATGCAGAGTCTAAAACATTGGTTATAAAGATGTTCAATGAACTTATGCAAAGTGTAGATGAAGTCAGTGAGAACTTCAACAAAGAGATAAAAAATATAAAAATGGAAATTATAAAAGAGAACCAGTCAGAAATGAAGAACACATTACCTGAGATGAGAAGTATATTAAATAGAATAAACAGAGTGAATAAAGAAGAGGATCAAATGACCTACATAGAGGATGGGAAAGCCAAGGACACTCAATCAAAATAGCAAGAAAAAAGACTATAATAATAATAATTTAAGAAGCCTATGGGACACTATTAAATGTAAAAATATCTCTGTCGTAGGGGTATTGGGGGGGAAAAAAAAAAAGAAGACATTGAAGAGCTATTTGAAGAAATAATGATGGAAAACTTCCTTAACCTGGTGAAGGAAATATATATAAAACCCTAGGAAGCTAGAGAATCCCAAAAACCAGGGACCCAAAGAGGCCCACACCAAGACATATAATTAAAATGCCAAAGGTTAAATACAAAGAAAGAATATTTAAAGCAGAGAGAGAAAAACAGATCATTACTTATAAGGGAACACCCATAAAACTGGCTTATCCAGCAAAGCTATCATTTAGAGTTGAAGGACAGATAAAGAGCTTCTCAGACAAAAATAAGCTAAAGGAATTTATCAACACCAAGCCAGTATTACAGGAAATGTTGGAGGAACTTCTTTAAGAAGAAAAAACATGTATCAAAAACATGAATAAAGAACGGTAATAATTACGTTCCTATCAACAAGTACCTCAAATGGAAAAGAATTAAGTGCTCCAACCAAAAGATAGAGTGGCTGAATGGATTAGAAAACAAGACCCCTACATATGCTGCCTACAAGAGACTCACTTCAGATTAAAAGACACACACAGACTAAAAGGAAGGGGATTGAAAAAGATATTGCCTTGATGGACCTAGAGGATATTGCACTGAATGACATGGGTCGGATAGAGAAATACAAATATTACATGATTTCACATACATGTGGAATCTGAAGAACAAAATCAAGAACAACAACAAAAGTGGAAGTAAACTTATAGATACAGAGAATATTTTGAGGGCTACTAGATGGGAGGGGCATTGGGGAGGATGAAAAAAAAAGGATTAAGAGGTACAAATCACTTTGCAAATTATGTGAATCTCTGATCACTATGCTATACAACTGAAATTGGTATATTATTGTATGCCAACTATAATTAAAAAAAAAAAAAAGTCATGGAATTGTAAAATATACTACAAGCAACTAATTGTCTATTTCAATAAAGACGGGGAAAAAATACCAAAAGGAAAAAAATGTTCCTTTGAGACAGTTTTTCCTCATACCTAAAATAACATTTTTTAAAAGCTAGCTCAGAATGGAGGGTGCAAAGCAAGTTCTGAAAATCTTATCCCTTCTAAGTCTTCAGAAACCATACAAAGATTTTCTCTTTAATAATTTAAATTTACCCTATTGTAAAAATAGCAATTCTTATTTCAAATGGATTCAGAGATGAACAACTTATGAGAAATGTCCTTCAAAGAATTTTTAAAAGATTTTTCAATTTAGAAAGAGTCACTTAGGTCTCTAATACTCATATTAACTTGTGATCCTTGTAAGAAAAGTTAAACATCTTTAATTAATTACTCCTAATGTAGTCACAATGCTACTATGAAAACTTCTTGAGTTTCAGAGACCCAGGAGAGGAACACAAAACAAATGGACACAGTTCCTTCTCATGGCTCAGAGGAGGTACAAATACAGTACTGCTCAGAAAAAGATTTTGAAGAAACATTTATGTCATACCTTCAAACAATATAGTTCTTAAAGGAAAATACCCAGAGCTACAAACTATTCAAAATGATTAATCACTATATTAATAACACTGCTAGATTCATCCACCTGGCACTTTAGCTTACAAACTTCTATGCATATAGTTCTTGCCTTAGTGTCCACAAATGACCTGCTGAGGTACACATAGGTTTTTTTATTATTCCCATTCAATAATTAGGAAACTCAAGCTCGGGAGATTGACTCCCTCATGATCACAAAACTGAGAAGTGGAAGGAAAAGCCAAAACCCAAACCCAAGATTTCTCCTCTTATCTCCTAACTTTCTAATCACCCAGGTTGCCTCATTACCATTTGGACCACATAGAGGTTTGGTTTATTTTATTTTAATGAAACAAAATTAACAAAGTACAATAAATAATTAGAGACAAAAAAATCCTAATTAACTCTCTACAAGTGACTAAACATTGTTTTCTTACATGTGAATTTTAATTCATCAATACTGCTTTCAATTCAGTAAGTCATTACCAACTAGGAATTCATGACATCAATACTGCTTTCAATTCAGTCAGTCATTACCAACTAGGAATTCATGGTAGGATTTGACCTGTAATAGCACATAAAAATATTGTCTTCTATGTCTGATGTAATAGGTATGTTATTTTTCATCAGCTGAGCCACTAGGGCAAATATTACAGTACTTGAGTAAAATCTTAACTTTCATAAGTTCAAAACATCAAACACATTGCCAATAGCAGTATCACAATTGGAAACACACAGGTGCAACACGACCTACACCAACCCACAGATCAAACACCTGGCTATTTAAAATGAAACAGTGCTTTACTTCCTGAAGGTACATACTTAAAGGCCTAAGAATGTTATCCTCCTACACTTCAATGCTTTGTCAATATAGAACCAGCTAATATTTAAAGAAAGGGAATCTTCAAAGAGATGTTAGGATCATCTGAAAAATGTCAAAACTACAGATGGGATTTAGAAATAATTTAACAATTCGCTATCATGATGAATAATTACAAACTTACCTCAAGTTGACCTCCCCATGCAGCTGTGTTTATAATATCATCACAGTACTTTCCAAACTCTTCTGTAGAGAATAAACAATATAAAACTTAATAATTTTCATAAATCATGTAACAAGATCCCTTTTATAGCTTCCACAATTCCTGATGAAACTGTTCAATATATGAACTTCCTCCTTCTCTACCTGTGCTTTCCAGAATTTAACCCACTCCAATTTTCTGCCGCCTCACCATCCAAGAGCAAAGCAATACATTTCTGCTTCCCTCCCTCAGCCTGAGGCCCAAGAACCTTAAGTATGTAACGGGTCCTTCTTCTCCCTCTTTAACCCAAGCAATCATTACCCACCCCAAAATTGTCACCTTATTCACTATCTTGACATGTACTTTAAAGCCTAAATCTGCATGCAAAAGAACACATCAAAAGAATAAAAATGCAGCCCCTATAAAATCGGGTTCACTGTAAAACTATAAGAAATGTGAAAAAAGAATCAGGGTAAAAGTACAAATGAGGTGAAACTCCTTTCCCAGAGCTAGCATCAAACAGTGCCTCCAACTTGTCATTCTGGAAGCTGTTAACTTATTTGCATCAGCATCTTATATGACACAATTAACATATTTTAACTACAAAATGGTTAAGTACTTAAAAGATCTTGTAAAATATGCTAATATCTGTTAAAATTATAGGAAATAAATCTGCCTAAATTTTGAGATATTTTTCCCCATAAGAACGATATGAGTTTTTCTTATTCTCAGTCCCAGGGAGCACTCTATTTAACAACAACAACCACGACAACAAGATGTAGTAAAGACAAATAAATAACCTGGAGTATATAGATCTCCTGTATTAGGGTTTGTTAAAAATGGCAGAAAGTCTTCTACGTGGTTTTGCATATAGTCAGCAGCTTGACTTCTTAAGGCAGCCACAGTCAGAGGGCAGTCCTGTTCTTGCAGTTGATCTTCAATGGCTCTATACATACAGTGACCATCAGATGGAATCTGTTTGATTTCCAACTGTCTAGCTGCCAATATTTGAGCAAGTTTTTCACTTTCTATGTGTCTAGCTCCAGATAAGTTCTCAATTTCAGCTTCAGCTATCCTTTCTTTCCGCTCCTTTTCTAATGCAGCTTTTTTGTCCTAAGGAGAGAATGTAGAAAAGTTAATTCATAATAATTAGGGCTAATTTACATTTAAGGAGACAGACATAAGACTCTCAAAACATTTTTGCCATTTTTCTCCCTTTTACCACAAGCACTATAGCATTGATGATTTCATAACTTGTAGAATCTTCTGTACTGTGAACTCCTTTAAGGGCAAACTATCTTTCTGTGTACCCAGTACCTAGCTCTGTACCTAGACAAAAGCTCTCAAATTTTCTTTGAAAAATTTAAAAACTTTTAAAAACTACATGCCAAGTTTCTAAAACTTTACTTACTGATTTCAATATATTGTCTTAAGACTGGATTGTTCTCGGCCTTAAAGCATCATTATCATATATTTATTTAAGTCCAGGCTAATGCAAGCTTTTTAATTTACCACTCCAACAATGAGGCATTAACGTGCTAAAGTCTTTAGAAAAGTACAGGAACTCTACCTAGCTTTAAAAAAAAAAAAATGTGCGTATAAACACGAACATACATGTTTTATTAAAGTAACAGGTAAAAATATTCTTCGTAAAAAATTAAAATATTATAGACAGACTCAAGTACCCCTTAAAGACCACTGCTAATCCCAGTACCTACTGTAGGTATCTGTTGTATATCCTTCTAGATTTTTTCCTATGCATTTTAATAAATACAAATGTACTCATTGGAAATGTATAAAAAGAAAACTTTTAAACAAACATGGTATACATTACATTCTGCACCTTTCTTTACTCAAATGTCATAAGAAATCTTCCCATAAAGCATATACAAGGATGAGATTAGGAGGTCAGTAAAAGATTTGTGACATAAAGGATGGATAGAAGGTAGAATGAGAAGGTTGGGGAAGAAGAGAAAAAGTTCTTGACAGTTGGACTAGCAAGAATTAAAAGCCAGAAGCACTATGTTTCATAGATAAACACAGTTCATATAGCTATAGTACCAAGGAAAAGTATCAAGACATGAGTTTGGGGCAAAAAAGGTATATAAAAACAGTCCCCCACTTACAGTGGTTTGACTTAAAATTTTTCAACTTTACTCTAGTGTGAAAGCACATACATCTAGTTGAAACCTTACTTTGAATTTTTATCTTTTCTCAGGCTAGCGATATGCAGCAGGATACTCTCTCATGATGCTGGGCAATGGCAGCCAGCTGCAGCTTCCAGTTAGCCATGATCACGAGGATAAACAACTGATACTCTACACTGTATTTGCTGTGTTGGATGATTCTGCCCAACTGTAGGCAAATGTAAAGTGTCCTGAGCATGTTTCAGGTAGGTTAGGCTAAGTTATGATGCATGTAAGTTAGGTGTGTTCAATGCATTTTCAACTTAAATGATATTTACAACCTATGATGAGTTTATCAGGATTTAACCCCATCGTAAGTTGAAGAGCATCTGTAGTTAATATACATTAAGTATGCGCACACACTGTTTAAAAAAAAAAAAACACTAGAAGGACATACACAAAGTATTTACAGTACTTTTCTCTAGATGGTAGGATTACAAAATAAGTTTTATTTGGTTGTGTGTGTGCATTGCACTTTTCTGCATCTTTCGAATTCTCCACTGTATGTTTTACTTGTATATTTAGGAAATGCTTTCAAATTTAAGAGAATAAAAATAATTAAACTAAATTCTATGAATCTTGATATTGGCAGCAAATTACAGGGTAAACCTAGGAAAAGGTGAAGATTTTCATATCTCTAACTTCTCCTTTGGGCAGAAGAAGCAAAGGGAAAGGCAAATTTCAATTTAATGTCACATATTGTACTATATGCCTGTTAAGTGTCCCGCTAGATGAACCTAAAGTGACCTCTAAGTTACCTGAATCAAAAACTATTACCTCCCTAATAAAACATAAGCCTATTTAAGTATTTTCTCCCAATTCCAACCATTCTGGAAATAACATGAACAAATTTATCTCACTGCATACCTAAAATTATGGACCACAGAAGCATAAAATCTTAATACACAAGATGGCACTATTACTTTATAAAAGACTAAAAAACATTTTCAGAGGAGTGGGATAAAAAGCACCTTAGGTATCATCTAGTTCAAAACCTCTCATCTTCCTTTTCTGAGGAAACTGCACACACAAAGATTTCCAAAGCCCATACAGTGGGTAGAGCAGGGGCCAAGGAAAAACAGAGAGCTCCTTCTATCCAGGTACCTGAATCAGAATAAAAACTGGAGCAGATGAAAGCTGAATTTACGATATAATGTACTATTTACTGGCAGAGTGGAACTTTTTACTAATTGCAAAACCGTTCGTTGTAAAACCTCTAAAATACTAATCTAATCATTTCATTTTTTTCTCCCTATGCTCTGCTTCAATATGACACAGCAATTATATTTCATTTCTAAGGCACCAGGTAGGGTATGCAAAGTACTGTAGACACAGTTCTATTGAAAGTAACCCCACAGGGTGATCTGATCATAAATTCCTAACTGGGCAGGTCATGGTGAATAGTTATGCCCCAGGCATAAAATTGCTTTAGGAAAAGATTTATCTTTGTCTTAAGGAAGCCCTGTCCATTGTTTCTATTCATCTAGGTTAACACACCTGTGAAAAGTCCCCTTTCAGACCCCTCCGGCTAAAGCAGAGACCACCTTCAGGAAGCCATATAATCTTAATTGTAATCCAAAGCACCGCCTTGCTTTCTCCCACCTTCCTGTAATCTTCCTTATGTTCCCTCCTTAATCTCAAATGCTTAACAGAAACTGCTAATTTACTCTCCAAAACACTTGAGATCTTACTCCCTGGCATATGTCCTCAGTTTAGCGTAAATAGACTCTTATAAAAATTCTCCACAAATTTAGATGTTTCTTATGTCAACAGTATAGTTTCCTAATGGCATTAGGCATTTTTGTTTCTACAACCCTAGTACTGGAGATAGAATATCATCAGTGAAGTCTAAAGAAAAAACATATAAAAGATGAAAATATATTACATAATTCATATACACTGTCAGTGAAACTAGAATCATGTTGATGTAGTAATATAGCAAAAACAACTCTAAAGAGGAACCTTAAGAATTGAGTACTAGTCCTGGATTTGTATCAAACTTTCAGCATGCCATTGAAACAATTTGGGCCTCAAGTATTCTCATTTGTAGACTAAAGAAACTGAACTATATCTCATTCTAGCTCTCAAATTTCATATTTTGGAACCCAGTTCTTCTAAGTTCTACTTTTAATTCTTTCTGCCAAACTAAATTGAAGCACTGAAGTTCTCTGAATCAAATAAATACTCCCTATCCTTTTCTAGATTAAAAATAAGAGATTTGCTCTACGACATTCCAGTAACAAATCGTCATAAAATTTTGTCATGTTTTTCTACCAGAGTTGTTCTCTCTCCTAAAGATAAATACCATTAATTGGCTTTTCAATTCTTGGTGCCTTTGGCCAAAAAAAAGAAAAAAGTCAAAATAAGTCTAATAACTAATTATCCACTCTGTTTTCAGGTTCCATTTTCTTATGTATTATAAGCTTTTAGTGTTTTCTGTTCCAGAATCCTACTGATATAAGAAAGCAAAAGAAACTTGGGGCATTAGTTCTAGGATATTTTCTCTGCCAAGTGTTAAAAGCTGCTTACTATAAACGATAAGATCTTTGAGGGTATAGCCAAAAAAAGGTATGCAGTATTTTAGGAGAAAAATTACAAAACGTTTAAGATAAGGAAATTTAATTTGTTTTTGTTTGTCTTGTTCCCAAAGGGTCCAGGTGGGGATGAACCAGTTTTGATAATGACAGAAAGGAGTTGTATCCTTATGTTTCTCAGAATTAAAAAGAATACTCTAAGATGTATCGATTACTAAGTAAAGGGAATTCCAACAAATATTTTGTTATGCTAAAGCCAAGCAAAGATTCTGCCCTTCATTTTAGATCTATAGATGACAATTTTAACGCTATTGCAAAAAGAATATATATCATAAGTAGGGAGTTGAACTAGGTAACTTTTAAGATACCATGAATTCTAAATTTTAACAGTTGGACAAATCTAAATTTCATGGTCCTATAAAATTCAATCATATTTACTTAATAAAAAAATTTCACCTAAGTGTGAAAAATGTTTGACAATTTGAACTTAATCAACTTTCAAACAAACGAAAAGTACTGGTTTTAGGTTAAATTTTTTTTAAGAGGTATATTTATTATGGAGTAGTTAATACGGTAAACAGTCTATCACTTGTTGACCCAGTAGTTCTCTAGGCGTTGTATTAGAACTTTGGAAATAGCATGTTACTTAATTTTCACAATAATTCTATGAAGTAGGTGTTATTTTCCCCATTTATACATGTGAAACCAAGGCTTACAAGGGTTAAGAATCTAACTCGAAGTCACAATAAATGAGATTAAAACCCCATCTATCTGACACCAAAGCCAATGCTCTATTAACTTATATACTAAATTATAAGATTCAAAGCTAGCTTAAAAATAAACATTTAAATCCTAGAAAACATCAGGTGTTAGTAAAACAATATTTGGGACTAAAAAGATTGCATTTAAAGTTTTTCGAAGAGAGAAGGCCTTATCTATCTACGTCATTCCCATAATTTTGATATCACTAATTCCAATAAATCAGATTCCTACAGTTCTTTGATAATGCAAAATTTCATTCCCATACTTTTGTCTATGATATTTCTCTTACTTCAAATATCCTACCTAAATAACTATTTTTCCTTAAAATTCCAACTCATTACATAACACAAAGAACTTTTCTTTCTTTTATACGGCTATATATCTTGCTTAAACTTCTGGGTTCAAATCTTTGTTTCATCGCTTACTACTATAGTTTTTAACCAAAGCTGTGCATCAGAATCTCCTTGGCCCACACTCTGAAGACTCTGTATTATTAAGTCTGGGATAACATAATTGTAAAAAGTATTCTTTGCACAACTACTTCTTAGCCCCCGCCCTTCTATCAGAACTACAAAATGAATATGACTTTTTTTTTCCCTTGGCCTATTTTCTTTTCTATAAAATGGGGTAAGAAATCCTACTTCATAGGATTAGTGTCAGGACTAAATGAGATTTCATATAATCTATAAGCCTAGCCTAATATCTAGCACATTGCAAGTGTTTCATAAATGTTACTTCAGAGCCTGACAAGAAACTCCATCATTTTTTTCTCTACTCCTTTCCTATATAACCCCTAAGATAGTACTGAGCACACAGCACTAACTTAAATACTTGACTTTCATACCCGTCTCTTTTGTGCTTTTGATATCCGAGGCAGCTGATTCTCAAGAACCAAGTTTGAAATGTTAACAGCAACAGAATCTATCTGAAAAAACAAAAAGCATTAACTAGTTAATGTAAAATACTTTTATTAATCAAAGTATTAGATTATTACATTATAGGAAATCATAAATATGTGCAATCCCACTTTTCGAATTTGAATAAGGACACTAGATAAATATTAGATAGTATGGTTTGTCTCCTTTCTCTATTTACAAGGAAGAATTTGTCAGATTCCCAAGAAGTTTCCTTACAGGTCTTCAAAGATAATGCTCATCTCTCCTCATGCATTATTTCCTTCTTATCAAGCCTACACCTTTACCACCCAAATACTTTTTTAAGTGTTAATTTACTCAGCACTCCATTCTTCCCTTCTCCAAATGTGGCAACACAGGTCTTCTCCATCATAAGCACTGATGAGCACTGCTTCTTGACCCTAGTAACAGTTTTGCTTTTTCTATTTCCCAGCTACAAACTGATAACCATAGGTAGACTTTAACTTACAATTATCATTAAGATATTACAACCAATCTTAATCATTAAATAGGGGTTATACGTTTGCTGAAATAAAAAAGTTGCTAGATGTTAACTATCAGAATTAGGAGCTAGTATTTTATTATTGCAAATATAAACTAGTATTTAGTATGACACATACATAAAACATATCAAGGCCTCTGGCAACAATAACCAGTCAGCATTCTCCAAGGCTATGGCTCAAATGATCAAAAAATCAAAATCAGATTAAAATGTCAAAGAATGGTCATCGATTTTAGTAAAATTAGTATTATATTTTTCAGAGGAATCTGTTACAATTTACAAACTGCCATACTGACAATAAGCAAGATATAGAGAAGTATCTGAAAAAAAAAAAAAAAGAGAGAGCAATAACATAAGAATTCGGGCAGTATTCAGAAGGAGAACAAGTTTATAAAAAAGATAATAATTCAAAATAGAATGAGAGTTTGTATATTAACAGTTGGGCACTATGTAGCTTAAGAATCAAACATTTTTGTCCTTGGAAACCTAGGAAAGAAATCTCAAAATTGAAAAGCCAGGGAGAGCAAACAAAACCGTCTCACTAATAGGAAAGACGAGGAGATAATTAAGAATACCATGATTGTGACAACACCAATACCTGGAGCATCAAGCCTAGGAACTTGGAAATAAAATATGTGAAGAGCATGGAAGGCCAGAATCTGGATGACTGGCTAATAAAGTTAAAGAAAATAAAACTATGTTTAATATAACAATCATTATAAATCAGTACAGACAATCTGTTTCCCTGTCAACAGCAGACCAAAAATAAACCAAATAAAATTCAATTATGGTAGAAAAAATTTGCATAGACGTAAGAACTTTCTAATTACCAAAATGGAGTGAAGTTATGAAGTCTGATCCTTGCTATCCAAAACTCAAGCAATAAATTACCACACCATACAAAGTTATAACAGAATTCAATACTCACATCATGGAGTAAGACAGCTGTGACTTTGACACTAGGTGCTATGAATTCAGGACAATGTTCTTAATCTCTCAAATTCTGTTTCCCAATTGAAAAATGGAATTATTTACACTTATTTTTTATAGGTAATACCTCATAGTTACCATGAGAATTATAGATAATGCACTATTAAAGATGGTGTTTGGCACACAGTACATATTAGCTACAATGATAAAATAAGTATAAGTTAAAATGAGCCATTATGTTCCAATTTCCCCAAGAAACATCAGTAAGTTTTCATTCATTACAACTTGTTCTAAAAGCACTTTTATAACTTAAAAATGATTTCACATCTGTTGTCCTATTTGATTCTTACAAAATCTTTACTTAAACAGAAGTATTTGTATCTTATTATATGTGGAAAAATTTATGCTCAGTAAGTTTAAGTAACTTTATCCAGGTTACAATCATATTTAATGGCAATTCAGGGACTAAAAGGCTGCTCTTCCAACTTTCATTTGGTGAATCTTCCTCTAGATAAATTTTATCAATCCGTTCATCTTTTGGGAAGTAAATAGTTAAAGAAGTATACTTTCTTTGCTGACCTCCCTTACACAAACGCCTGACCATGTAAACCTGGGTCGCAAAGATAATGAAGGTGAGGCATGAGGTTTCTCTCCAATTTTATGATTTTTATATAGAAAACAGTTTAACAGAAGTGGACAATTGCTTTCAAATGCCCTAGGCAAAAGAAACATTACTTCACATACTTTACTCTCCTTAGAAGTCAGTTTCAACTGCTCCAGTTCCTCTCTCTGTTTCTGTTCCATTTCTGCTTCCAACTTAGCAACATCATCAATGAGTTGCTTCCTTCTCTTTTTGTCATTCTTGGGAACGGCATTCTTCATACTTTGAATTTTGGCTGAAAAGCCACCAAAACCCCACAGGTTAAAGGAAAAACGAAATAACAAGAAGGGGATGGTAAGGGGAGAGGGCATACAAAAATTATGTAATCAAGAGTAATTACAAAACAATCAGACAATTATAGAGAAAAGCCCAGATGAAGTTGAGACTCCCCCCGTCGTCCCCCCCGCCCAAAAAAACTTTATTAACATAACCGTGACTATGCTGTGGTACGAGAAAAAAAAAAATGAAATTTTTACAGCTTTCAAATATCCCTTCTGGGTCCTCAAAATCGAGGTAAAGTATTTCAAAAAGCACCCATTAGAGCCAAGTGTGGGTAAGTAGGGCAGGAATGGGAAAAGGAGACCCGGAAAGGAGGTGGAACAGTCTGGGTCCGCCACGGGGGCGTGGAGGCGTACTCAGACAACAGCACTCGAGCGGCGGCTCGGGGTTGGGGGAACGCGATGCACCTGAGAAAAGAAAGCCACTGAAGTGTTTAGGGGATTATGGGACCGCTGGGGCAGGGAAGGCGGGAGGGAAGAGGCCACTGGCTACTTTGGAGAAGTCTAGCACAGTGGAGATTAGAAGCCCCTCAAGATTCCCCGGCGTGCCACGCGCCCGTCCCTGGGCCCTGAGACTTCTGGGTTCCACTCCCCCACCCCCTCACCTTGCAACTCCTTCTTCTCTTTGCGATGCCTTCTCACCAGCAGCTCCTCCTCATCAAGCCCCTCCGCCGAGGGCTCCTCCATGATCACCACGGAGCCCAGCAGTCTAGATGGTACAATCCTGCACCTCCGGCTGGCAGGTACCTCCCATCCTCAACAGGCCCCAGCCCCGCCTTCAAAGCGATACCGGATTTAAGTCCAGACGTTGGAAGGAGGTGAAAGGCGAAAAGAATGCTGTGCGCATGCGCACTTCCTTGACCCCGCCCCTCTGAAAGGGGACGCAACTGGGGTTGAGGGGCGGGAACGGAAACCGAATGGAAAGGCGCCTCACTGCCTGTAGCTTGGCCAGCTGGAGTTTGCGGCCTGGTAGTTGATTGGCTGCCTGCTGGGCTGCTGGCCCTGATGTTAGGCACGCAGAAATGACATAGTGAGAACCATTTTGGAGGTTCGTGTTTTGTTTCATTGCTCTTTTAATCCCCACTTTTGGTCCCATTGCTAAAAAGAGCTAGTGAAAAGGTGAGGAATAAAAATCAAATATTTCAATAAAACCATTGATGATTAGCAATGGGATTCTTTGGGCCGAATCAATCAAACAGCAAATAGTTGTTTATCGTTTTAAAGGTGTAAAAAATAATCTAAACAGAGGCACTTTAAAGCGGAGTTTGAGCTGCCATCCCAGGGGAACTGCCTTGTAGGTCTTACTCCTCAAACCTTTGTAATATTAAAACTGGGCAAAGTACCCTTTGGACTGGGCCTAAAGCAGCAGTGTATCCTCAAATAATTGTTTGCAAAGATAACAAGAAAGACATGGCTACCAGACTGATAATCAAACACATTCTTTGGAATTAATATCACTATGTTAGCTAATCTGCACCTATAGAAACGCAGTCCTTTTATTCATGTAATTATTCCTCTTCCCTTTCTCATAAATACTCCTTGCCTTTACCACCTGTGTACTCTGAGAAAAAGGATACCTTGTAATGATGCAGGACAGAACAAATTCCCACGTGGTGGGTGGAGGGGCAGTGAGACCAATCCCTGCACTGAGAGAAGAGGGTCCTTTGGCAGAGGGTATAGAAAGAATTCAATACACATGCCAAAGTTAGAGTCAAAATGAAATTTTATTTTAAAAAAGGGGTAACACTCCACAAACAGAGCAAAGAGTAAGAATAATGTAGGGAGGAGGCAAGAGAATTAAAAATGTCAAGCCACAATCAGATACTGCAGTATGCTGACCAGTCCTGCAGCCAGGCCAGGAGGACACCTTCAGAACAAAGGAAGATTTCTACTGGAATTGCTAACCACCCATCCCCCACACCTGTGAAGGGGAAACAGGTACCAAGAATCATTCCCTATGGCTAAAACCATGGGGAACCTATAGATTAAAGGCTGAAAACTGCCAGCAGGCCTTTCACTCTGCATTGCTTTACCTTTTCACTCTACAAACTCTTCACCTTCCCCTTTCTCACTGTAGGTCCGTATCAAAGTAAATGGGTTAAAAAAAAAAGTATGTTAAACTATAACTCACAGGAGCTAAAGAATGACATATAAACTGAATTTCTTGTGTTCCTGCCATCTGAGCCAATCCTTAAAAAGGAATTCCTGGAATCCTATTCTAACCAATAGGACTGATACATTCCCTATCCAATCAGAGCTGCACATCTATATCCCGAACAGCATCTTTACTGACCAATCTGAGCAGCGCCGTTCTGACCAATCAAGACGGTGCTTTTTGGACCAATCACACTGCAAGGATTTGGAGTTCTTATTTGCATCAGGGACCAAGGGCAAGGACTTCTATCTGTGTAAGTCAGCTCCCCTCTTGCTCAGGGACCACACTTTCCCTTTCCATTGAAGGCTGAAGAATGCATTTCCCCAGATGCAGCTGAAACAATGAAGAGGTCTAGTCAGAGTGGAGTAGAGCAGACTGGAACAAACTAGTCTAGGAGGAGAAGGACCTCGCCCCAGGGCCCCTCCGCAGCCATTCTGTTTCATAACTGAGCTGTTACAAAGCCATGCTATTCTCAAAACCATGCTGTATCACAATTGAGCTGTTTGCATTGAGTAAAGTTTCCTTCTTCACTGCACCCTAAATTGGGGATTTCTGTTGGCACTGAATTGGTACTAACAACCACCAGCTGACACTCGTAACCCACTATTTTGGTTTCTGCCTGAATCATTGCTTCTAAAATGGCTATTCTTTTGGATCTCAACCATTTGTTGCCACTCATTTTGTCCTTTTATTTTTAGATTAACAAATGCCATAACACCACAGTTCAAAAGAAAGAAATAACTAACAGAAAATGCCTCCTCTTGAAAATAATATAGCAGTGGAAACAAGAGATAGTAACAATTAAGAATCATATAACACAGAAGCTTAAAGACTAATATTTAATGGTAAAGAGTGTCAACATAAGAATGCCGCGTCCTCTTTCTACCCTACTGCGTGACAAGGTCCGGAGATGGGGACAGAGGCTTCAAGGAATGCATCGTCAAGAACGAGGACGTGGCATGTGTTTAGGGGTAATTGGTTTCTTAGAAATGATCCTATTAATAGGGGGAATTTGGGTAGCACAAATTCTAGTAAGTGTAAACGCTATACAAATGGATTTCCTCAAAATTGGCTCTGAGGAAAACATAGTAAATTCCCCGCGTATGGAATCAGCTCTAGTCACCCTGACGTGTCCAAAATGCGTAAACCCTTTATTTGAACAATTATTAAGGGAAATTCCTTTTGACGCGCCTCTTAAAGATATTATGAATAAATTATAACAAGCTGAATTACTAGAACCAGTTTATACTCCTGTTCCCACACAGTTAGTAGAAAAATTAGTAAAGGATAAGAAATTTACTCATAAGCCTGTGCCTACTATAGAAGGGCCTCCTTTTGTGGCCTAGTGGATAAATAGAAAACTCTGGTATCCACCTAGGGGGGCTAATAGTATGAAAAGATTACCTGATCTTCCTTTGCCTTATTCAGAAGCTTATAATAACGATAGTATACATGTAGTGAATAAAGATAGAATTCATGTGCCTTATAGTAGTTTAAGTTTCATAGAAAGGCTGGCTAGGTCACGATCTCCTTGGTGCTTAAAAACAAAGGAACAGAAACTTAGCTTATGAAAGCAGCTTTGTGAAACTGATTTTTATAAATATTTTCCTCATTACTGCACCAAGGAAACTTTTGAACAGCTATGAGAACGGTTCAGCTTGAACTTTAGATATAGCATAAATCAAATAGCATTTAAAAGATTTCTTCAGGCAGAAAGAAGAACAATGTCTGCCCACAAGCCAATGCTTGCTGTTATGAATACATCTATCTACCTCCTTTACTTAAATCAAACTGTATCTTACGTAATAGATATAAGAATTAAAAGTTTAGATTGTTCCATCAGGTAGTTCTGTTCTAATGATTGTGAGAAAAATGTACTAGTTAATCATGAACATTAATAATAATATACTCTATAAGATTTTCTGCTCCGCCTAACCACAGAAATTTAACTCCCTGCTACCTTAACAACAAAGTATAATCAAATGTCAAAATAAAAAGTATAAAAGTTGTACTCAAATCACAATAAAATGGAACAGTGTCACACCGCCTCTGAGCTGTGTAGTCGACTGTCTCCAGCGCCGACGCCTTGCCCACCTTCGGGGCCCCCTGGATCCTGTCGTGGCTGGACCGCGGCATAAGAAACCTGTAAATAAACCTGTAAATAATACTTTTAAGTTTCTTTGAGCCACATGAGGACATATGCCAAGGAGCAAGATCAAAAATGTTCCCAAGAATAACAATTTGTGGTTTCTTTTATGCATTTAGAATCAGGAGGGGACTTATGGAAGATGATATGGAGATGGGAGAAAGCAAGGCCGGGATTGGATTATCTGACGGTTTACAATAATATGTGCTCTCTTGAGGGTGACTTCAATTTGCAGGATTATTCCTACTGGCATTTCAAAGTTCTGTTAACATAGTGGCTGGCCTTAACATTTGAGGATTCCAGACAAGTCGGCAGTGGGCCCAGAGACTTTGCAACACCCAGCAGCCACGAGCTGATTCTCTGGCACCTTTCTCCCTCCCTCTACCCGCTTCTCATTGAAAAGAATTGGCCCAATGATCCATTTTGGAGGGTTTGACTCAGGGAATACCTCCCATCCTGTACTGTCCCTTAAGGAATCCGGGTTGTTTCTGGGCAGCAATGAGGATAGACTTTCAGTCAGAGAGAATCCCCTGGACAGAGCAGGAATATGAAAAAGTTGGCATCTGCCTGGATCCCTGGGAGACCTTATTTAGCCCAAGGCAAACTGAACAAATGGCTCCCACGTACCCTTTATTCTAAACAAGGTTGTTCATTCTTCCCCAAGGTTGAACTTTTGGAAAGCTATTGAGAAAGAGACCAGGTGTCCCTCTGTCAGCAGTGTCATAGCCCTCTTTTCATTTCCCTACTTTTCACTCCCCTGTTCCAGAATGGATTACCCTTTCCCTCTTCCACCTCTCAATGAGCCAACATCTCCTTTGGAATACTTCTGGCATTCAAAACACAGAAGAAAGGTGATGGACATGGTCGCAGGAAACACTGAGGCACCGAGACTGCTGCTCCTTTTCAAATGGCACTAGGTGACTCCAATGGTCTTTGCTAGGCAACTCTGTGACAGGATGGAAAATAATCCCACCGAATCCAAACAGCGTTCCAGGGTGTCCAGAAATCTGTCATCACAAGAATGCCAGACTAGGGTTTGGCACCTCCAAACCTACCTCGGTCTGTCCATTTGACTCAATGAAACCTAGCAGGGATGCGTGATTTAACACCCTTACCCACATGTTAGGGGCACTACTCTGCCTTCTACTCCGACATCCATACCTGTGTGGGGTGCTCAGCACCCGCTGCCTGTTGTGTCATCATCTCGCAAAGGCTAAGCCCCTTTACACACATGTCGTTCTCCCCCTACTGCCCTTCTGCTCTGATCCACACTAGTCTCATGTCTGAGGCTCTGAACTGGCTTTTGCTTGTTTGCCTGTCGGTGTCTTGCTCTCCTTTTCAAGTCTACATGGGAGCAAAATCATAAGGGCCCTGTCCCTGGTGTTCTGACATAGCTCCCTTCCCTTAATAGTGAGGGGGATGGTTCGAAAGGGCCAATCCCAAAATGAATGGGTGAGTAGAGGGGCTCCTAAGGGGCAGAGGCCTGAGTTCCAGGTGGAACGCAGCTTCGAAATTCTCAGGGCTATCCAGGACCTCTCGTCTCAGCCTAAAGTCCAGTGGCTGGACTGGCCACTGGCCCAATGGGGACAGCTTATAGCCTTTGGGCACATAGAATGCAGATGTGACCATGATTAGGGAGGCCAAGGAAGTCAATGCGTGGCAGTGGAGGCTGGCCTCCCAGCCGGCTAGCAGGTAACAGCTGATCCCCTGGCAGAGGACAGGGCAGGTATCCTGAGCCTTGGTTCTCCTGGGGTCTCCAGGAGCATTGGGGCCTGTGGAGAGTGGAGAGCCGATCCCTCTGTTCCACCTAGGGCAGACGCTGGGGAGGAGGTGATGCGACACATTAGTGGCGGTTCTGGGAAGTCTGCCCCAGGTGAACACGGCAGTCTTGACCTGCCATTTTCAGTTCAAGATATGTGCATACCACACTTGCAGTGAAATGAGGCCGCTGCCCACAGCCTGGTTGAGGCTCTTATCACCACCTACTCACCAGCATGGCAGTAGGGATGAAGTCACCATGTCTCACACAAGGCCCAGGACAAGAGCTAGCCTTGTTATGTCAAACACCCTAGGTGCCTGGCCTGGAAAGGGCCTGGAATTGGGAGGTCTGGGAGTCATGGCCCAGCCCCCATGCAGAGAACCAGCACCTGTGTAAATCCCTAAGGGATGCTGACAGTCTCGCCCCTGCCCTGAGTGTCCAGGTCACTGATATTCATGCTTTCATCCTAGGCCTCTTGACTGATCAGCATGTGAACACAAGCCACATTTTCCTGCCTCTCGCTCCCCTCTGGAGCTTCTTCTCTGTCTCTGGCTCTTCTGAGCTCTCTCGGCTCTTCTGCAAACTGGTCCCTGCCAGGCTCAGGGCACTTGGAATCCCCAGAGGGGAGCTCTGGATGGGAAGGGTCGACTTGACAAAGGTTCAGCTTCTTCAGTCCCATGATTGGCACAGGTGAGTTGGCCAATCAACGCTCCTTGGAACCAGGATGAGCTGTCAATTAATCACAGCTATTGTCCATCAAATTGATTAGGGCAGGCAGGGGGCTCTCTCCTCCTTCTTCCACTGTCTTCCTGTGACATAGCAGCCCTGCTTTTTTTGCATATTCCCCATTCCATTTCCTTCTACTCTCAGCTTCTAAGTCCACTCCCAGGGACTTCGACCTCCAGGCAGCCCATTCTCTTCATTCTCCACGATTCCATACTCCCTTGCTGCCAATTCTACCGCCCTCTCTTCTCTCATTTGACCATCGTCCTTACCCCCTCTACATAGCCATGATCCTCACCTACGTGATCCAACACAGGGGGCTCATTGTCCCTCTCCACCGCCCTCTCCCTGGACAATCTCTTTGTCCACAGCAGGGCTTTAGACCACCAGCAAGTGCACTGCTCCTGGGATCCTGGCTGCTGTCAAGCCCACTGCCCAGCCTGGCTGGAGCAGCTAGAGACTGGGTCCTGGGGGCAGAGGTTTGGGTAATATTATTTTAGGCCTGGCCAGCACCTGAGAAGGCAAGTCCCCTCTTAGACATGCTGCCAGGCACAGTCCCATTCCTCCTGAGGCCAGTAAGTCAGAGGGCTGAGAAGACCGAGCTAGGCCCAGGTGTGCAGCACGCAGAAGAGAAATGGCTCTGGAGGACTTGAGGGCCAGGTTGCAAGGCCTCTTTGACTTCTGGATCTTCATGTGTCTCTATCAAACAGGCACAGCCATGGCTTGCCTCATTTTCCCAGCTGGCTGTCGGTGCGGTGGACCTGTTTCATGTTCCTCAATCTCTAAAGAACTGAGTTCCAATAAAGATGTGGCTATGTGAAATCCAAGTATGTGGAAATATGTGAGTGCCCTCATGTGTGTGCCTTTGTGAACATTGCTGTGAGTGTCGGATATGGTTTCACTTAATGATGTGGATGCATTGTGCATGCACTTAGTTGGAGAGCAAAGCCTCACGTGCGCCTCGAGTTTTTTGGGAGAAAATCAATGTCTGGTAGAGTGTGTGAATGTGTCAAATATGTTCCCCAGAGACATCTGTCAGTATTTGTTTGGGCATGGGTGTGAAGACCGGGTGTCAAAAAGGAGGAGAATCCTCTCAGTCACATTATGATCGTTTTTTAGGTGACAGATATTCACTGGACCACTGATGGCGAACACTTTGTATGGAACTGTCACGTTTGGACGGTGTGCCCCTGAAACCAACATCACCTTTGAATCCGTCGTGCTTCAGTTGAGAATGTGAATTTCAAAAGTTTCAAAGTAAGGAAAACAAATCCGCCTGATAAGATCTCCCCAACCCTACACACCAGCCCCCAGAATCATTGGGATGGAGCTTCATGCACTGCCTCCCCACAAGCATCGTGTGCCCTGCAGCCTACTCAGGTCAGCATCCATGTCAAGACCAGAGTCTCCTGTCCTGACGATGTGGCTGACACACCCTCCTTGGTGGCCAATGGAGGCCCTGTCTACCTGAGGCTACAGCTCAGTACACGGCCCAGATGGCTGAGGAGGAGGCCTGGCTGTGGCGTCTCTCAGATGTTTTCCCCAAGAGTGAGTAGAGAACCTTTCCTTTGCTTCAAGGTTACCTCGGACTTCATTGTTTCCTTTTTTGCTTCACATGTGGAATTTCTGGTCACCTTGAAAAAGGGTGTGTGAGGACACCCGCATTTTCAGTGGCTGGCCTTAACATTTGAGGATTCCAGATAAGTTGGCAGTGGGCCCAGAGTCTTTGCAACACCCAGCAGTCACCAGCTGATTCTTTGTCACCTTTTGCTTCCCATTTTCATTTGATGTCTGATTGACCCAATGATCCATTTTGCAGGGTTTGCCTCAAGGAATGCCTCGCATCTTGCAGTGTCCCATAGGATTCCACATTGTTTCCGGGGAGCAGTGACAATAGAATTTCACACAGAGATCATGTCTACATGAGAAAACTTACTGGAGGACAATAGTTGGGCGGCCAGGCTATAATCATTAATAAAACTGAGAATTCATGTGTTGTCCGGTAACCTCTTTTAAGATGGTGGAAGCAGTTGCCCAAATGCTGCATTGTATTATTTGTCTGTGTCTGCTGTGAAGAAGCAACCTGACTGCAGTGTCAACAGCTGCCACCAATTTAATATATTGTGGCAGAAATGCTGAGTCAACATGAGGATACCGCTTTTTTGGCTACCTCAGTATTCTTGTATAGTCAACCTTAGGCTACTGATGTGAGAGCGAATTGCTTTACAGACAATGCAAGAAAGGTTATATTTTGAAGTGAAGGCAGTTTCTAAAACGATTTCTCAAGAGATTGGTGTGGAAGTTACCTACAAATCTCTTGGCAGTAAGAAGGAAATCAGGAATCGGTCACAAAAAGGTCCCTTTGGAATCCCATGATGGTCACCAGACCAGCCATGGGAATCATGCCATATTCACATGAACGCTCCATGAGAATCACGCAGCAATCACATGAACATTCTGCGAGAATCACGTCGTGTTCAAGTGACCGCATTGAATCATGTGACCATCAAAAGACTGGCTAGTGGGAGTCACAGGAAGATCACGTGTCATTGTTGGATTGTGTTCCCCTCACTTTTATATTGCTATTCCACATCTCTTTGGAAAATTCAAATAAACACTGAGAAAACAATAGTCTGGGGTAAGAGAAGATGGCCAAGACAGCCTCCAAACCTGCCTCCAATCTAATGCCCTCATTAGAAAACTTACTTGAGGTCAGCGGTATATGTAACCAGACAATGATCGTTCATTCACCTCAGCTTTTTCTCTGTTGTCAGGAAACCAGCTTTAAGGCAGTTGAGGTGACCATCATACCTTGGCTGCATTGAACTTTGGAGGCTGAGTGTGCAGTGAGGAAGCAACTAGATAGAGGTGGAAACAAAGCCACCATTTGGCTGTATTGTAAAAAAAAAAGCTGAATCATCGTGAGGATACCTCTTCATGGTGGAAAGAACAATTGCCTCATAATTCTGGTATAGCAAACCTCAGATTTAAATTATGAGAGGGACTGGCTTAACAACCGTGGAAAGCAAGCTGAGGTATTGACATTGAGGCAATTTCTTCAATGTGTTCTGAAAACCCTTGGTGTTGGCCAGCAGAGGAAAATTAGTTGGAATTCACCCGAAAATCTTGTAGCAAGAACTAGGGAATCTCGTGGCCTTCCTGTGGCTGCCCCAAGGGAATCACATGAACATCAAGAGACTGGTTAGAGGTCATCACAGGGAGATCATGTGAAATTGGGGTGATGGTATGGCACTCACTTTTGAGTTACACTTTAACATTCCTTGGTAAAATTCACATTAACTCTGAGATGCCATGTCCAGCAATTGGTAAATCCTGCTACGTCCAGTGCGGCCCTGGAAAATAAACCTGAGTGGGAACGGTGGGAGATTGAGAAAAGAACAAAGACAGAAAGTGGCAAAGACAGAAAGATCAGGAGGTCCGCCACTCACTGATGATGGACAATGACCCAGTTTATTTTTTGCAAGCTGCTCTTATACAGGAACATACAATTGCTGGCTTATGCAGCTTCATAGCAACATCGTTTCTTCTACTTTCTCCAAGACTACATTTTCTTATGGCCTTCAGCATATTTATCTGCCGGTGGCGTTATTTGTACTATCTTGTTCTCTGGAGGAATTTGTGGAGGCGAAGTAACCCTTGGTTGCCTTCACAGTCTGCAAAGACCTTATCAGTTTACAAACTGCTCTCCACAATTACAAACCACTCTCTATATCTCTCCCTTTCCTTTTAATTTGACGCCTCAGTGAATGCAGACCAATTCGAGACTGTGTTAGTTGGTGGATAATCCAGCAGTTGACTGAGAAAGCACAGAAGAATACAAGTAAGCATACAATTCCAGCTAAAATCCAAAAAGTATGTTTAAGCATATTTAAAGGATTTAACCCTTGCAAACTATATAATGTCTTTAGCTAAATCTTTTGGATTAATAATAGTACCTTTTGCAGTCTGTACATGTAGAATCTCTTGGTGTAAATTATGTAAATCTAAACTCAAGTTGTTTTGATACTAAATGCCTTGTGAATGTAATTGCACTTGTTGCCAATTCCACTTAGATTGATTATAGAGTACACTAGTTACACACACCCTTTTATAAGTGGCATTGCAGCACAAACTTGCTCTTTTTTCCAGAGCTTCTACTTCATTCCCTAATTGCACAATGACAGATTCTAAAGCATTCAACTTAACTTCTAATTTTAAATCAGTATCTTCTTGTGCTTTCATAGCTATAGAAGTATTACGAGCCAACTCATTAACAAAATTAACATTTTGTATGCTTTGTGATAAGGCTACTGCTGCAGTTACTGTGGTAGCTATTAATGACACAAGAGATACTACTCCTGTAATAACAAGTCCTATAAATCTCTTATCTCTAATCAAAGCAGATTTTATTTCTAACAGAGTTTGTACACCGCTACCATCATACCAAGGCTCTTCCAATTTTGTTGGTAACATTATGAAACTTGGTTGATTCAAACCCAATAGATCTGACCCTTTCTTGTGAGAACTTACACAAATAGTTAGATTACAATTGACACAAGATATATTAGGAAATCTATTTAAAGCAGTTGTTTGTAATTATCCAATTAGAAAGACAAGGCAATGCAGGCTCGAACCCCATGACTATATTTGATGTTCAAATCTGCAGCAGATGAATCAGACAGATTGACAAAGTCCAAGGCTGCAGAAGTTTGACACAAGTCCTTTTGAATGTGTCCTTTCGGGGTGGTCATCAAAGAGGCTATGTACCCTCCAGATGTCATCCAGTTCTTTTGAGCAACAATGTGATAAGACCAATCATACACAGTCTATGGTCATCCAGTTGTATGATGTTCCGAAGGCAGAGGATGAGCACATTCTAGCCATTTCACCCATCCATTCAGCTCCACTGATGTAGTATTGGGACAATAAGGTATCCCAGGAGGATGCGTTGATGGCACCTCTATGGTATTTTTAGAGAGTCTAAGAATAGACAATTGCTGCAAATATTTAAACATGTCCCATGAGACAGTGAGAGTAGCAATGGTTGTTTTCAGATAAGATTCAATTCTCAAACATCCTGTAACCCCAGTACGAGTCTCCGCACACAGTAGTGCAACTGATGATACCCCTGAATAGTTAGTTTACCCATTATGGTTTTATATGGCCATCAGAATGGCCCCCAAGAACTCACATATCATTAATAAACACAGATACATTAACGTCTTCTCAAGTAATTGGATGTAATACAGGAGGATGAGATAATATATCCAATAGTTGTCCCCTTTGACTATACTTACTTGTGCTATGAGTAAAGCTAACATAGCCACAAACAGTCGGTCAGGAGTGATAGGCAAACCCTGGCTTTGAACCATGTCCTGTCCTTTTGATGTCAAATGTTTAATATCGATGAGGAAATTTCAGGAATTTTCATTGAATCATCTCTCTGCTTCTGTAAATATGCTTGCTTTCCGAGAAAATGTTTGCTGCAAGGGGCTTCTGCAAAAGCTCCCTTTTCACTTTGCTTGACTTGCAAATGTAATTGTTTGTATCCTAGCAGCCCTCCCTTCATGTAGCATTTTGTACTTCACCACGTCCCCCTCTCTGTAACAATCTGTGTTTACTGGTTGCCCATAGCAACTCCCCCTTCTGTTTGTTACTACTTAAAATCTGCATAGCAATTCTTTTGTGTAACAGTTTATGTTCAAACTGACCAATCAGGTTATATAAAATTTTTCCTATTGTTTCTACTGAGCCCACTGTCCAGATCTTCAGAACACTAGCTCTTCTGGGACCACACATAATAAAACTGAGTTCTCTTTTTCTCTGAGTTGCTGCTTGTTTTTTCGCTGGTCTGATTTTGGGAGCTTTGGGGATTTTTCCATAACAATATCCCCCCATGTGAGCTTATGTGCCCTCTGAGTCCCTCTGGACTGTGGACTAACTGCAGGAGGAGTGATCTTCAGATGCTTCAGGGGAGGGATGAGCTTCTCCAGGTCTGAGCCATCTGTCATCTTCACAATGTCTAACCAGCCTTTCAGGCAGCCAGCGAGGTCCGTCAGCACCTTCAGGAAAAACACAAACATGCCTCTGACCTCATACTAAAACGGGATCTGGGCCATGTCAGTCATTAGTTAAAGGATCTTTCCAACAAACTACTGCTTGTGGAGTCCCCGAAGGAGACCAGAACTGTTCTGCAGCTGTTTGACCATCATCATCTGTGTTCAAAAAATTTAAAGTAAAAAGTATATGGTTTAAGATATTCTGAGGAGTTACAGGGCTGACTCCTTTTTGTTTTGGTATTTGAAGTTTGAGTGTGATGAGCTCATTCTACAATGCCTTGTCCTTGAGGATTATAAGGTATACCTGTTACATGTGTGATTTGAAATGACAGAATTGTCGAAATGTCTTACTAGTATACTCAGGTCCATTGTCAGTTTTAATTTGCTTAGGAAGGCCTAGGACTGCAAATGTTTGCAAGCATTGACTAATTACATGACTAGTGCCTTCCCCCAAATAAGCTGTAGTGAAAATAAATCCAGAACTAGTATCTATAGTAGCATATATATATAAGGAGTATTTCAGAAAGACAGAACATGAGCAACATCCATTTGCCATATACGATTAGGTAATAGTCCTCTTGGATTTACTCCATAATGAAGGACAGGCAGATGAATTTGAATTGATGACCTTGTTCAACAATTTGATGAGCACTTTCTCTAGTTAGTCCAAATTGCTTCCATAGGGCAGATGAGTTCTGATGATGTAATCGATGACTTTCTATAGCTGTGTAGAAGTACAGAGTACAGCAACTAGCAAATGATAAATAGGGATAGCTCTATCAGCGTGGGTAGCATGATAAGCATGTTTATTTCCTTCAGCCAGTAGCCCTGGGAGCTGTGAATGTGCTCACATATGTCCAATGAAGCATAGTTCTTTCCTAGCTTGAATAAGCTTTTGAAGATGTATGAATAAATGAGACTCTCATCCACCGTATGTCCAATAAAGGCAGTTTTAATAACTTGCCTTACAGTGTATAAATAAGCACTGTCTGAATAAATATTTACAGGTTGTTGTGGAAACGGTTCTAAAGCCCAAATTAAAGCCAACAATTCGATTCTCTGAGCCAAGGTCACATTAGTCTGTTTTGAATAAGTCTGAGTAGGAGTATATACCGCAGCAATGCCATTGCTGGAGCCATCTGTGAAGACAGTAATGGCCTTAGGGGTAGGTACCTGGGAAATCACCTTTGGAAACATTACAGGTGTTTGTAGCAAAAACTGTATCAGCTTATCAGGTGGATAATGAGAATCAATATTTGCATTACATTGAGCTAATGATAAGGACCATGAATTGGATTTAGCCATGCTTGTTGCTTTTGATTATAAGGAATAATTATAAGGAATAATAATTATAGTAACAGGATCTCTTCCTAAGAGCTGTTGCATCTGGGTGTGACCCTCATCTATAAGGACCACAATTAACTCATAATATGGATTAAGAACCTTTGGACCAGAATTTGATAAATGCAACCACTCTATTGGGCCTGATCTCTGCCAAATAATCCCAGTTGGAAGGGGCTTAGTTGGACAGATTACTAGTAGCAAAGGTAGAGAGGGATCTATATGATAGACCTGTGTTTTTTGTATTGCTTCATTTACTAGTTGTAAAGACTGTTTTGCAGCAAGAGTTAACTCTCTGGAGAAGAAGGATCAGATTCCCCTCTCAATATATCAAACAGAAGCTGCAGCTGTCCTGTGGTAATTTTTAACTGTGGTCTAAGCCAATTAATATCTCCGAGTAGTTTTTGAAAATCATTAAGTGATTTTCATGAGTCAAATAGAATTTGAACCTTTTGTGGCTTAACTGTACATTGCAAAATCATAGTTCTCAAATAAGAAAAAGGTACAGATCTTTGCACTTTCTCTGGTGCAATGCAAAGTTCTGTAAAGATACCTGTGATTCAGCATAAGCTTGCAGCAGTAATCTTTCCTCTGTGTGTGTAAGCAAAATGTTATCCATATAATGGATAATGTAGGAGTCTGAAAACTTTTCTCTAATTGGCAACACTGCATGAGCAACAAAATTTTGGCACAGTGTAGGACTGTTAGTCATACCTTGTGGAAGAACTTTCCATTGATACCTCTTCATGGGCTCCTTAAAATTAAGTGAAGGAATACTAAAAGCAAAACTCTTTTTGTCTTCAGGATCTAATGGTATAGTAAAGAAACAGTCTTTCAAATCTATAATAATAAGATGAAAATTCCAAGGAATCATAGTGGGAGTAGGGAGGCCAGGTTGAGTGTCACTCATGATTTTCATAGTTGAATTAACTGCCCGGAGGTCCTGTAATAACCTCTAGCTCCCTGATTTCTTTTTAATGAGAAAGATGGGAGTATTCCAAGGACTAATAGAAGGCTCAATATGTCCTGCTTTAAGCTGTTTGCTAATTAGCTGCTGGGCTGTGGATAATTTCTCTTGAGTTAGGGGCCATTGGTCTACCCAAACGGGAGCATCAGACTTCCAAGATATTTTTCCAGCTGTAATCTTGCATGGGGTAGGTAGCAGGAGCTACCAAGGCCCCAGTTACAAATTTTAATATTCTAACCTAGAGCGATCATATTTAGGATAGCCTTGCATAGGTTGTATATCGCCTTGTTGCTCCTTCCCTAGTCTACCAAGAGGGATATAACCTTGTCTAAACATCATATTAGAAACTTGAGCATTTGGACTAAAAATCATAACTTTTAGCTGTGACAGAACATCTCTTCCCCACAAATTAACAGGCAGACCAGGAAGCACATAAGGATGGAAGGAACCCTGTTGACCATCAGGATCTGTCCATCTTTGAAATTTGTAATGGTCCTTGAGCTTGTCTTATGCCTTTCAGCTCAGTTAAAGCTGGCGCAGTGGGCCAGTTGGAAGGTCACTGTTTATCATCAATAACTGATACATTAGTTCCAGTGTCTAAAAGACCAGAAAACACTTTTCCCTCTATCAATAGTCATTGTAGGCCTCTCTTGTTTAATTTGTTGGATCCAAAAACATCTGAGGAACCAAATCCAGATTTTCCCCTCTCCCTAGAACTTAATATTTTTCCAGCCTTTACACGAAGAATAAGCAATAATTGAGCAATTCTATCAGTTGACAATATTTGAATAATAGTTCATACTGTTTGAGCCATCACTTTAATTTCCCCTGTATAATCTTTATCAGTAATTCCTTCATAGTCATGCTACTTCTTCCTAAAATAAGACCTACTGTTCTAGGAGGAATAGGATCCCACATCCATGCTTGTGGCTCCATTTCATGGGTTAATACATATCAGGTGGTGGGATTGAGGCCCAGTCCTGCATTTTCTGGAGTAGTACGACAGAGTTGAATTCTGGACTTACTTGAGACAGCCGCTCCGCATTGGGTGGCAGGACCACTGAAGGATTGGTAGTTAGTGCTCCCAGTATTTGACGAGGCCGGGGCCAACTTCAGGGTCTATTTCCCTGAATCAGGTTTCCTTGAACATCATAGATAGACTTGCAATCACTGTCACAATGTAATCCTCTTTGACATTGAGGACAAACTCCAGGCAGTGCAGATTAATTTGTCCTTCGACCATGTAATATTGGTTTACTTCCAGAACCTCTAATTAAACTCCTGGTGGTACATTCTCCTGCAAAATGTCCAATTTTACCACGTCTGAAACAACTTCCTCCACCTTTCATTACCTTCTCCTGTGGCCCCCCTACATTACCTAGAGACTGAGTTAGGGTAGCAGCCAGGGCAGCTCCCTGTACATACAATGGTCCAATATCTGAACAAATTCTAATAAAATCAGACAAATTGGCAGTCTTTCCATAAGGTCGTAATGCTTCATGACAAAGTTTATTAGAATTCTCATAGCAAGTTGCTTCACTATCATATTCCTTGCTTCAGTATCACATGTTGTCCTAGACACAGCCTGCAAGAGGTGAGAAACAAAATTTTCGTATAATTATCAGGACCCTGTCTTACACTACTCAACTCCTCCAATTTAGCCCCAAAAGTAGGAAAGCTATGCCAAGCCTTCGTGGCACAGATATTAATCTGTTGATATGCCTGAACCTGATATTTTACCTGCTACATGAGATCTAAATATTGTCCTTCTCCAGTTAACATTTCAACACTTATAGGAATATTGCGAGCAGCACTACACCTTGCTTTCTGTTCACTGAGATCATATCACTCACTCTTCCACAGTAAATAATCTCCCCCTAATAAACAAGCCTTAGCAACCATTTTCCAATCACTGGGAGGCAAGGCTTCATTCTGAAAACCCTCAAGTATCACCAAAGTAAAAGGTGCTGTAGGCCCATATGTAGTACAAGCCTGTTTTAGTTCTTTAAGTGTCTTAAAAGGAATAGCAGAATGTGCTCTAACAACTTGTCCATTTACTTGTCTCTCAGTGACTGGAAACACATGAAATCCCCCAGTATCTTCTTTTTGTTCTCTGGCTATTTGCAATCTCCATTATACAGGAGAACATAAAGTTTTAGATATTACAGACAAAGTAACAGTATTTCTCTTAGGCTTGGTCCTGCAGGAAGGAACTGCAGGAACAGTCACGGGGGTGCTCCACAAGATAATTTTGCCAAAGCTGCGACCAATCCTGTGGCAGAGTCTTTTTCCTCATCAGAACTATCCTCATCAGAGGACTCTGCAGAGTGACATTTCTGTTTCTAATTCCTGCTTATACTTTGGTGATAAAGGCTCCTCAGTTAAAGGAGGGGCTAAAGGCACAGCTTTCTTTAAAGCTTCATAACCCTCTACTGTGCTCTTTAATTGCTGTACTGTAGCAGGAAGTTGATTGGCAGAAGGTGCAGGATCAAGAGTATCCCTTACTAATCCCCATAAGGCAAAAGTTGAAATAGGAAAATCTTTAGGTCTTTCTGCTGAAAAACATTCCCTTAAGCACGCTCCAACCTTTTCCCATGTTTCTAAATTCATTGTTCCTTCATCTGGAAATCAGGTACAAGTTCCCTGTATAAAATCTAAAAATTGCTGAATCTGTTGAGTACGCACACTGCATCCCCTAGTCCTAAGCATAGTTTTAAGCATCTGTACATAAATACTACAGTCCTTTGACCTTAATTGCCCCATGTTTTACTCCTGATTATAACAACCAATTCCTTATTTTTCCTTTATACCTTAAATTTGTTAACATTTGTGTTTTCCTAAATTCCACCAGGCTGTTCTCTGCATTCTCCCTCCTCCTTTATTCTTTTCTGCGCCCTTTCCTGAGGGAGTATCTCCTCACCTGACTGTATTTACAAGTTTTCCCGGACTCAAGTCCCTATTCGGGTGCCACCTGCCACATCCAGCAAGTGGTAAATCCTGCCACATCCAACACAGCTCTGAAAAATAAACCTGAGTGGGAATGGTGGGAGATTGAGAAGAGAAAGAAGACAGAAAGTGGGGATCAGGAGGTCCACTACCCACTTACGATGGACAATAGCCCAGTTTACTTTTTGCAAGCTTCACAAAGACAGGCTTGTTGCTGTAGGCCTAGGACACATGAGACATTCGTTCAGGGAGTACAAATTACCACTTCAATCTCTGTTAGGAAAAGACAGAATAAATGCTGAGGGCCATGGTCTCAGCTCTACCTCCTGGAAAAGGTGTAGAGGCTGGAAGCACAATCCCAGGTCACCAGTCTCGCACCTAACAGAATGTCCAGGCCTGGAGCCAAGGTTATAGTCCTCCAAGTAATAAATCTTACCAGAAGAAAGGCTGGCCTTGCAGTTTAAACTGTACAATCTTCCAGTTTTCAACGTGGACAAGCTTTGTGGCTTTAGGCCAGGGCTCCACTGTACTAGAGTTAGGAAGAGACAGGCTTTGTGCCATGGGCACAAGTCTCCAGTTTACATCATTTGAATGGAGGACAGTACAGGTACCTTGAACAAAGTTCTCCTTTCTTTTTTGTAAGAGCAGAGAGCTTTGATCTGTGGACCTTTCACTGCACATAAGTTTCTGTTCACAGGGTCTAGGTTGTTTGAGTGTGCGTAGGTCTTTAGCATAGTCTGTTAAAAATTAGACGGTCTTCACCTCGGGATCATGGCCCAGCGGGAATCACAACAGGGTCATGGGACTTAATGAGGGAATAATGAGATGACCAAAAGACTGGTGGGTGAGAATAATAGGAAGATCATAGGACTTTGAGTGATTGGGTGCCGCTCACTTTTGTGTTACAGATCCACATCGCTTGGGAAAATTCACATAATAACTGAAAAATAGTCTGTGTGTAACAGAAGGTGGCTGAGACAGACTCCTATCTGTTCTCCAATCAAATGTCAATGTCTGCATTAGAAAACTTACTTGAGTTCAGCAGTATATGTAGCCGGACAATGAACATTCACTCGCCTAGCTTTTGTATGTTGTCGGGAAACCTGGTTTAAGGCAGTGGAGGTGGTGGTCGCACGATGGCCACGTTGAAAATTGGAGGCTGAGTGTGCTCTGAGGAAGAAACTGAATAGTGGTGGAAACAAAGCTGCCATTTTGTTATATTGTAGAAAAAATGCTGAGTTATTGTGAGGATACCACTTTATGGCGGAAATTGCAGCTGCCTCACAATTTCTATATAGGAATCCATAGGCTACAAATTCTGAAAGGGACTGGCTTTACAAACATGGAAAGAAAGCTGAGATATTGATAATGAGGCAGGTCTTTCAACATGTTCTGAAAAACCTTCATGTTGGCAAGAAGAGGAAAATTAGTGGAAGTCATCTGGAAATCTTAGAGCAAGTACTAGGAAATCTCACAGCATTCACATGGCTGCCCACGGGAATCACATGATCATCAGGAGATTGGCCTGACTGTATTATATGAAGATCAAGTGATATTGGGGTGATGGTGTGGCACTCCCTTTGAGATCCACTTCTACAGTCCTTGGTAAAATTCACATCAAAACTGAAAAAAAAAGAGTCTGTGTGTAACCGAGCGTGGTCGAGACAGCCACCTCACTGCCCTTCAATCAAAAGATCATGCCTACATGAATAAACATGCTTGAGGATAGTGGTGTTGGCTTCTAGACAATGATCGTTAGATAATAGTCCTGAGATTTCCTTCATGGTTGGGCAACCTGCTTGAAATCAATGGGTGTGGCTGTCACACATTAACAACATTGAAATTTGGAGGCAGAATCTGCCATGATGAAGCTACTTTAGAGTGGTGGAAACAGCAGTCACCATTTGTCTATATTTTAGCAAAAATTCTGAGTCATTATGAGCATAACTCTTAACAGCTTTGAGTGCAAATCTTGCACTATTCTTGAATATAGACCTAAGGCCATAACTATTGAGAGGGAATTGCTTAATGGCCAATGCATCAAAATTGAAATATTGAAAATGAAGCAGTTTATGAGATGTGTTTTGAAAACACTTGGTTGAGGATAGAGGAACAGGAATAAGGTGGAAGTCAAAAGAAATTCACATAGTGATCACTGGGAATCACGGGGGGTCACCTGAACACCTTGTGGGATTCACGTGGAGTCAAGGAAGACCCCGTGGGAATCATGTGTCTACCTGGTGATTAGCCTTGTTGCTGAGGACATAGGTTTTCCTCTCATTAGAATGGACCAGGCTCGAGTATGTTGAAAATGTTTTCCCCTCGACTTTACCTTAAAAATGAGATGGCATGGTGTGGTGTTTCCAAACATCCATTCTACTTCCACTGATCCGGGCAGAGGTCTGGGTCCTGGGTCTTGGACATCTTTCAACGTTTTTATTCTACCAAGACGGTCTTGTTATTGTGTGCCAAGTCCTCTGTATAAGGTTCCTTTAAGAAAAGTTAGGCTAGAGTCTTTGGGCCAAAGTCTCCATACTACTTCCTGGAAATAGGAACAATGCTTGGCTGTGCTTCCAAGCTCCCCAGTAGAGTGACTAAGAGAACAGTTCAAGCTTTATGCCAAATTTCTAAGTGCACACACTACCTTCTATTGCCAAGGGAAAGGCTTATTGCTGTAAGTTACAGTCACTTTTATTGGCCAAAGGGAAAATTGGTGATGTGGGACCAGGTTGCGCTGAATGGATTGTTTGCATGACACAAGGTTGGTGCCATCGATCCTAATTTTTATCGTAAATACTTGAAAGGGTGAAAAGTCTTGGAGCCATGAACCAAGTCGTCCGTTCTTCCTCCTCTTAAGAGAGGACAGCTTGGTTTGCGGCCAAGGTCTCCACAAGAGTTTCTGGTAGCAGGGGCCAGACTGGGTATTGTGGACCTAGGTTTTCAGTATGGTCTTTGTTACCAATTGGATGGTCTTGGCCTTGTGGACCTGGGGCTGCCAACTAGTTCCTTTTAGGAGGTTCAGGCCTGGTGCCGATTTCCACAGTCTCAGTTCTAATTTCTCTTCCATGAAGAAGGCTTGTTTATCAAAGGATTCCAGTTGAAATTCCTTCAGAGAGGACACTATTAGAACCATGGGCATATGCCAGTGCTTCTGAAACTGATAGGAAAAGAGAGAAGAAATTCTATGGGCCAATTTCTCAGCTCTACTGCCTGGAAATAGGGGATGGGATTGGAAGTGCTAACCAAGGTCATCACTCTAGTTCCTGATTCAAACTCCATGCCAGAGACAAGGTCCTAGGTTTCAAGTTAAGATTCTCATACCAGATTTCAGGTTTGTCCTGTGAGTTCAGGTGTCCTATCTACTAGTTTTCAGAGGGGATAAGCTTAGGGCCTCGGGAACTAATCTTTCTTGTACTTATATTTAGGAAAAGACAGACTTTGTGCCTTGGGGCCCATGTTATCACTCCACATCATTTCTAGTAGGCAGTATTACTGGCATGAATAGAGTCCTTCATTCTTCCTTTTGTTGAGAGAAGACAGCTTTGTTTGTGGGTCATGCACTCCACCTGAGTTTCTGTTCACAAAGGCTACCTTGGGTGTAGTGTGAATAAGTCTTTCGTCTAGTGTGTTATAAATGAGACAGCCTGGGCCTGCACTCTAGTTCCTGTGAGGAGAGTTCATGCTTATTGTCATTGGCCTAATTCTGCATTCTAGTTTCCCTTGCATAAAGACAAGCTTTTTGCTGTGGGCCTAGGGCTCCACTCAATATTTGTTCAGGGAGGACAGGCTTAGAACTGTGATCCCAGGCCATCAATTCAGTCTCTGTTAGGAAAAGACAGAAGAAATCCAGAGAGACACGTTTTCACCTCTACCTCTTAAAATAGGTGAAGAAATTAGAAGTGCAAGCCAAGGTCATCATACTCTCTCCTAACAGAAAGTCTAGGCATGGAGCCAAGGTTCTAGTTCTCTAAGTAAGACATTCTTACCAGAGGAAAAGCTGGCATGGAAGTTTAAGCTGTCTAATCCACTAGATTTCAACAAGGACAGGCTTTGTGGCTTTAGACCAGGGCTCTGTTGTATTTCTGCTAAGAAGAGACTGGATTTATATCATGGGCCCTGAACTCCAATCTATATCATTTGAAGGGAGGACAGTACTGGTACCATTAACGAAGGTCTCCATTATTTTCTGTAGGAACAAACAGATTTGATCTGTGGGCCATTCATTACATATTAGTTTCTATCCACAGGGTCTAGGTTTTTGGTAGTGTCCATAGGCCTTTAACATAGTCTGTTCAAAATTAGATGGTCTTATCTTCAGGAGCATGGCCCCATAGGAATCACGACATGGTCAAGTGACAATCCCATGGGAATTAGGCTGTGTTCACGTTACCATTGGGGAAATCACATTACCATCAAGAGCCAGGTTGGTGTGAGTCACAGGAAGATGACATGACATTCGGTGATTGTGTAGGGCTCACTTTTATATTAGTTTCACATTGCTTGGGAAAATGCACATAAACACTGAGAAAACATTATTCTGTATGTAACAGAAGGTGCCCAAGAAAAACTCCTAACTGATCTCCAATAGAAAGTCATGCCCACATTAGAAAACTTACTTGAAGTCAGCGATATATGTGGCCACACAATGATTGTTCATTCGCCTCAGCTTTTGTCTGTTGTCAAGAAACCTGCTTTACAGCAGTGGAGGTGGTGGTCGCACAATGGCTGCGTTGAAATTTGAATGTTGAGTCTGCTGTGAAGAAGTGACTGGATAGCGGTGAGAACAAAGCTGCCATTTTGCTGTATTGTAGGAAAAATGCTGAGTCATTGTGATGATATCTCTTCATGGCGGAAAGAGCTGCTGCCTCAGAATTCTTTTATAGCAATCCACAGGCTACAAATTCTGAGAGGGATTTGCTTAATGACCATGGAAAGAAAGCTAAGGTATGGACATTGAGGCAGTTGCTTCGACGCGTTCTGCAAACCCTTGGTTTAGGCCAGCAGAAGAAAATGAGTGGAAGTCACCTGAAAATCTCGTAGCATGTACTACGGAAAATCGGGGCATTTACTTGGCTACTGGCAGGGATCACGTGACCCTCAAGAGACTGGCCTGAGGGCATCACAGGGAGATCACGTGACAGTGGGGTGATGGTATGAAGCTCATTTTTGAGATACACTTCTACAATCCTTGTTCATATTAACATAAACCCTGAGAAAAGGATAGTCTGTGTGTAATGGTATGTGGCGAGACAGCCATCTCACAACCCTTCAACTGAGATGTCATGTCTGCATGAATAAACATTCTTGTGGATAGCGGTGTAGGCTACTAGAAAATAATCATTAGATAACTGGTCTGATCAGTCATCTGGGGTTGTAATACCTGCTGGAAGGCAATGGAATGGCTGCCACACATTAAACGCATTGAAATTTGGAGGAAGAGTCTGCCATGAGGAAGCTGCTTTAGAATCTTGGAAACAACAGCTGCCATTCTGCTCTTTGTAGGAAAAATGGTGAGTCATCGTGAGCACAACTCAACGGCTTCAAGCGCGACTCCCATACTATTCTTGGATGCGGAACATAGGCCACTACTTTCGAGTTGGAAATGTTTAATGGCCAATGCATCAGAACTGAACATTGGAATGAAGCAGTTTATGAGATGTGTTTTGAAAACACTTGGATGAGGATAGGAGAAGAAGAATAAGGTGTAAGTCACCTGAAAATAACGTAGCAATCACTAGGTAACCATGTGGCGGTCACATGAACACCTCGCGGGATTCACATGGGGTCAAGGAAGACCTCATGGGAATTGTATATCTACCAGGTGACTATTCTTCTTGCTGTGGGCATAGGTTTTCCCTCTACTTCTTAGAATGAATGAGGCTTGAGTGTGTGAAACGTTTTCCAATTGAGTTTACTTTGTAAAAGAGACCAGCATGGTGTCATGTTTTCAAACATCTACTCTAATTTCCCTGATAAGGGCAGACAAATGGGTCCTGTGCCATGGACTTCCATGGCCTTTTTTTTATTCCTACCAAGACAATCTTGTTACCATGTGCCAAGTCCTCCACCTAAGGTAACTTTACATAAAGTTAGGCTAAATTCTGTGGGCCAAGATCTTTACTCTGCTCCTCGGAAATAGGAGCAATGCTTGGCCATGCTTCCAAGCTCCACAGTCAAGTTCCTGAAAGAACAGTCCAGGCTATGTGCCAGGTTTCTTAGTTCCCAAACTACCTTGTCTTACCAAGGGAAAGACTTGGTGCTTTAAGTTAAGGTCACCTTTCAATAATTGTCAAAATGGAAAATTGGTGACGTGGAACCAGGTTGTGCTGAATGTACTGTTAACATGACACAAAGTTGGTGCCAATGGTATAAATTTCTATCATAAATACTTTAAAGGGAGGAGAGTTTTGAAGCCATAAACCAAGTCTTCTTTTCTTCCTCCTCCTAAGAGATGACAGCTTGGTTCTCTAGGCCAAGAGTTTTTGATAGTAAGGGCCAGGCTGAGTGTTGTGGGCCTAGGTCTTCAGTCTGGACATTGTTACCAATTAGATAGTCTTGACATTGTGGGCCTGAGGCAGCCATCTAGTTTCTTTTATGAGGTCCAGTCTTGATGCAGATTTCCATAGTCTTCATTCTAGTTTCTCCTCCATAAAGAAGGCTTTTGCTGTGAGCCTAGGACTCCAGGTGACATTTGTTCACAGATGGCAGGCTTGAAACTGTGACTTCACATCACTTCTTCAGTCTCTGTTATGGAAAGACAGAAGAAATGCTGTGGGCCAATTCCTCAGCTGTACTTCCTGGAAATACGTAAAGGGATTGAAACTGCAAACCAAGATCAGCACTCTGGTTCCTAATTAAAAATCCAGGCAGGAAACAAGGTCCTATGTCTCTAGATAAGGTCCTCTTACCTGAGGACAGGCTCGCCCTGTGGTTAAGTTCTCCTTTCTACTAGTTTACAGACAGGACAAGCTGAGTGGCTTGGGTCCCAGTCTCCCATGTACTTTTTGTTAGGAAAGACAGGCATTGTGCCTTTTGCTCGTGTCACCACTCACATCCTCTCAAGGGAAGACAGTGTTGCTGGTATTAAGGCAGCCTCCATTCTTTTTTTGTTCTGAGAAGACAGCTTTCTTTCTGGGCCATACACTCCATATTAGTTTCTGTTCACAGAGAATACCTTGAGTGTAATGTGAGTGTAGTTGTTTCGTTAAGTATGTTATAAATTAGTTGGTCTTGAACTTGGGAACCTGGGCCTTCACTCTAATTCGTGTGAGGAGAGTCCAGGCTTGGTGTCAGAGGCCTAAGTTTCCATTCTGGTTTCCCTTGCAGAATGATGGCCTTGTTGCTGTGGGTCTAGGACATCAATCGGCATTCATTCAGATGAATAGATTACATTAGTTACACTTACACCTTTAAAAGCAGCATGGCAGTGCAAACTTGTGCTTTTTTCAAGAACTTCATTTCCTATCTGTGCTACAACAGATTCTAAAGCATTCAGCTTAACCTTTAATTTTAAATCATTATCTTCTTGTGTCTTCATAGCCATAGAAGTATTATGGGCCAACTCATAACAAAAATTAGCATTTTGTATGCTTTCCAATAAAGCCATTGCTGCAGTTACTGCAGTAACTATTAAGGACACAAGAGCTACTAGTCCTGCAATAACAAGTCCTATAACTCTTTTATGTCTATTCAAATCAAATTTCATTTTTAACAGAGCTTGTACTCCACTATTATCATACCAAGTTCTTCTAATTTATTTAGTGCCATGATAAACTTGGTTGATTCAAAACTAATAGATCCAACCCCTTATTATGGAGACCGGCACAATTAGTTAAACTACATTTGGTACAAGATACATTAAGAAGACCATCTGAAGCATATGTTGGCAATTGTCCCAGTAGAAAAACATAGGGGGCAGCTACACAAGATCGAACCCCATAGCTATACTTAATATTCAAATCTGCAGTAGATGAATCAGACAGGTTAACAAAGTCCAAAGCTGCAAAAGCTTGCTACAAGTCCTTTTGAATGTGTCCTTTCAGGGTGATTAACAAAGTATGTATACTCTAGCTGAGCTTCTCTGGGTCTGATCCATCCGCCATCTTCACAATGCCTGACAAGACTTTCAGGCAGCCAACGAGGTCCGTCTGCACCTTCAGGGAAAATACAAATGTGCCCCCTGCCCCATACTAACACAGGATCCAGGACACGCCATTCACAAGTTAATGAGTCCTTCCAATGAAGTACTACTGCTTATGGATTCCCGTTAGGAGACCAGAATCTTTCTGAAGCTGTTCCACCATCATCATCTGTCTTTAAAAAATTTAAAGCAAAAAGTACATGATATAATATATTTGGTGGAGTCGTGAGGCTAACTTCCCCTTTTTGTTTTTGTATTTGAAGTTTGCTAACAGCAACAATAGCAGACTAAATAAGTACCAGGCAATATGTTTAAGAAAATTGTAGGGGTTAAAGCTTCTCAAATATTCTGAATTTTTCTCAGCCAATTTTGCAAGCTCCACAATAAAGGCTCTATTGTTTTGGATGTCAAGAATATGTTTATGAAGATTAGCCACGTCGAGACTGGCATTATTGCCAGTCCATATCACTTATAAATGTAATTTAACTTTATTTTAATCCCATTCAGAGGCATTGTAGTCTCTGAATGTGACCCAAACAACACCTCAATATCCTGCCTCATCCCTACATTATTTCTCGTCAGAGATTTTATTCCTTTAATCTTAAGGGTACGTTGAGGGAAGAAGGTCTCTCTTCTGTAACTTCTTCAAAGCTGAGATAGGGCTGTAGTCCCTGCCGATTGGGAATAAAAATTTCTGAAAGCTTATTCTAAGAGCCCCAGAGGCAGACAACATGAGGCCGTTCCAGCATGCAGAAGTGGTAGGAATCCTTGTAACCTAGAAGATATAAATGTAGCAAAAAGATAGAAAAGATAAGTCAAAGTTGATAGTAGATGTAATTGACAATGAAGTTACTTTTTCACGGCAGTTTGTTAATTCAAGGTACACAAAAGTTCCCTGATTCCCTGGGACATGTGGACTTATCTAGTTTCCGAAACAAAAGCTTAAGGTCTTCCGCAGGTTCAGAAGAAGAGGATGCACTTTCCGGTTTATTTTCTGGAGGAACCTGTGAGGACTCATAAGAAACTTGTTTAATTCAAGATAAATGTATCCAGCTGTTGATTCCTTGTAATTTGACAGCATTTGGGAACTTAACAAAACTTGGTAGTGCCTTTCTATTTGCCTTGAGGGCAGACTATTTATTTCTGTCACTATGTGGTTAGCATTGGAGATAGGCCCATGGGATGGGTCAAGACAGAGTAGGTAGCTCTAGTATCTTGTAAAAATTCAGTTTTTCCTCTTTGCCATGTCGAGGGTGACCTGAAGTTCCACTGTTGAGTTCGTGGTGGATTTTCCTAGGACTGGAGGTTGCAAGCACTTGCACCTCCACTGTTGGAGGAGGTAGCAGCCACTTCATGAGAGGCTCACTGTGTGGGGCAAGGGCTTATGAGGTCCACCCCTCCCTGGCTTCCCAGGGCTAGATGAACATTTGCCCTTTCAGTGCCCCTACTTCTGCAGTTTGCACATTGATTATGCTTCATTCCTGACAATGCCACTCACGGCCAACCAAGATCGAGGCCCTCCAGGCCTGCAAAGTTTTTATTGCCTAGGGTCACCCCGATGTGGTCCCTGTATTATGGCAGCTTATATTTGTGCCTTTTTTGTACTTTGCTTCCTTCTCTGCTCTGTCCCAGTTATTGGACACCTTAAAGACTTCTGGCACCAAGGCAGGCTGTGTTGTAGCCACCAGCGCCCAAAAGACACACGGACCACCAAAAATCAGTGAGTTATAGGAAACACACTCTTTATTCAGCCAGCTGGGTCTGCCAGGGGCACGCAGACCCCAAATTAAGCAGCAGTGAAATGTAGAGGTTCAGGGTTTTTAAGCCCTAAATCTCATTTCTCATTCTGTCTTAACACAAAGGTCGATTTTCTCATTCATTACCTGTCAACCCACAGGTCAGGTGTGCAAGGGGGGGTGCGTACAGAAGCAGAAAGTTTGTTATTAGAATGTTATGTTCCCATAATTAATAGCCTATGTTCTCATGGCGATAGCTAAACAGTAATTTCCAGGAAGTAATAAATTTTAAGCAGTGATCTTCCAGCCAACACAGCTGTAGGGTTGGGGTTTAGGCCCCAACTTTTGGAGCTTCTTTTGAATATTGCACACAGACCGAGTTACAAAATAGATAGCACGGAGTTTCTGGCCCTCAGACTTTGGGCTAATGTTAATCCATTCTCTAAAAGCCTCAGAAAACTGGTTAAGGCAACATAAAACACAGAAATTACTTTGATTCATCACAGAATCCTTGTTTTCTACTCAGAAAACTTTTCCATAATATCAGCAGCAAACTAATAGTCTAAGAAATATTAAAACATAACTTTAATATTGCATTAGTTTACTTTTGGCATATAAATTTCAGATCTTCTTTAGTTTAATCACATAAAATTTCCTCTCAGGATGTTTTTTTTATAAACCTTCTACTACTTTCTTCATTCCTTCAGTTTGCCTCTTTTCACTCATTCAGAAATAACCAATTTTAAGACAAACACCTTTTCTTTAATTTCCTTCATAATAAATCTCTATACTTCATTCTTTCTGTTACCAAAAACATACATTTTCCTTTCCATCATAATTAGAATTCTTAACTGAACCACTATATTACATATAACACAGATAAATATAGATTAGAGGCCATGCTGATATGGGAAACATAAAGATATCTAAGATGGCTACCCATCCCAGAGGAATTTTTCCAACCTTCTCTCCCTGGAACCCTACCTTTCCTGCGCACCGAAAACAAAAGACCGCCAAGCATGTAAAAGTAGTCAATGTATAAATCTACCTGACTGCCTTTGTTTGGGAGAGTGACTCCTTTGAGCCCACTGGCGTAAGTAAACCTCCTTTGATTCTTAGTTCGCTGAGTGCCACTTGGTTCTTCTGGGTACACGGGCCAAAATCCACAACAATGCACATATCCATATTTCCCCATCATCAGTATTTGTAACTTCCCTAGGTGTCCCGACTCAGCCCTGACTGTCCTCTCTTCTCCTAGCCTGCTGATCCCTGTAAGCCTCCCTCTCTATTTCTAGCTCATACTCAGGAGGCAATGGTGACAGAGAAGCAGAAGGTGGTGAAGGAGTATAAAGGTCCTCATGCCACTCAAAGTCCTTCGCAGTGTAGCAACCCACTCATTACCTTCTTCTCCCAGGAGTCTTTGAACCCCCCCAAGTAGAATCAAGACAATGTCTTATTAAAGCCCATAAGGAGAACGTAAAAATGGAGATCATATCAGGCCCTTCAGAGGTACAGCGCCATCGTATGGCTTCTGAATCTTCTCCAGGTCTGACTATTGACAGTTCCCTCCTCTGGGAACTAAGGGCAAGTTTCTTGCACAAAACTTAAAACTTCTGTTAATTGTTCTTCTTTCACTTTATAGCTTCTAGCTCTAAGCGTAGCCTTAAGCATTTGTACAAAAATATTGCGGTCTTTTGATCCTTGTTGTTCCATGTTTAACTCCTAACTACTACAGCCTATTCCTTAAATTTATTTAATTTGTGTATTTTCTTGAATTCTACCAGGCTGTTATCTGTATTTTCTCCCACCTCCTCTTTTGCCTATGCTTATCCCAAGGGAGTCTCCTCATCTTACCATTTTTTACGTCTTCCCATACTCAGATCCCTTTCCGGGTGCCACCTGCCGCATCCAGCAAATGGTAAATCTGCCACGCCCAGCACAGCTCTGGAGAATGTACCTGTTGGAAGCGGTGGGATATTGAGAAAAGAAAGAAGACAGAAAGCTGGGATCAGAAGGTCCACTGTCTACTGATGGTGGAGCAATGGCCCAGTTTTATTTTTACAACCTGCTTTTATACAAGAGCATACAATTGCTGCCTAGAATAATATCATCCTCTGCACAATCACCCAAACCACACACTGCTAGGGTCTTTTGTAGTTCCATCTGCTCGGGGCTGTGAGCATACTTCCCAGCCATGGAGCAACACCGCATTGTTCCCCAAACAGTTCATAATTCCCCATTCTTAGGAGGGTTCATTGATAGACCTCACAAATTGCAAAAACTTCGTCAGCTTACAATCCTCTCTCCTGGGGAAGGTATTGGAACTGAAAACAATGGTCAGCACTCTGGTTCCTCATTAGAAATCCAGACAGGAGACAAGTTTTTAGATTTCAAGATACGATTCCCTTCCCTGAGGACAGGCTTGCCCTGTAGGTTAAGCTCTCCTATCTACTAGTAGGCAGAGAGGACAGCCTTAGTGCCTTTGGTCCCAGCCTCCCTTGTACTCTTTGTTAAGAAAAAATAGGCATTATGCTTGAGCCCGTGTCACCACTCCAAATCCTCTCAAGGTAAGACAGTGTTGCTGATATAAACAGCTGCCTCCGTTCTTCTTTTGTTCTGAGAAGACAGCTTTCTTTCTGGGCCATACACTCCACAAGAGTTTCTGTTCACAGGGGATACCTTGAGTGTAGTGTAAGTAGTTGTTGCATCTAGTCTGTTAAAAATTGGATGGTCTTGAACTTGGGAGTTTGGGCCTGCACACTATTTCCTGTGAGGACAGTCCAGGCTTGGTGTCACAGGCCTACATCTCCATTCTAGTTTCACTTGCATAAAGATGGGCTTGTTGCTGTGGGTCTAGGACACCATTCAGCATTTATTCTGACATAAAGTCTGAGAACCGTGGGCCCAGGATACCACTTAGTCTCTGTTAGGAAAAGACAGAAAAAAATGCTATAGCCTGAAGTCTTGGATAGACCTCCTAGAATAGGTGTAGAATTAGAACTGCAAGCCAAAGTCACAGCTCTCGCTCCTAACAGATAGTCTAGGCCTGGAGGCAAGATTCTAGTTCTTCAAGAAAGATATTCTTACCAGACGAAAGGTGGCCTTCCAGATTAAGGTCTCTAATATACTAATTTTCAACAAGGACAGGCTTTTTGACTTTAGACCAGGGCTCTGTTGCATTAGTGTTAGGAAGAAACTGGCTGTGTGTCATGGGCCCAGGTCTTCAGTCTACATCATTTGAAGGGAGGGCAGTACTGTTACTGGAACAGAAGTCTCCTGTCTTTTCTGTAAGAGTTGATAGCTTTGATCTGAGGGGCATACACTGCACTTTAGTTTCTGTCACAGGGGCTCAGATGTTGGTACTGTGAGGAGGTCCTTAGCCTGGTGTGTTCAAAATTTGACAGTGTTAACCTTGGGAGCGTGGCCCTGAGGGAGTCATGAAAAGATCACATGAGTGTTCGTGGGAATCAGGGCCCCATCCAGAGACTGGACTGTATGAAACACAGGGAGATCATGTGACAGATGGAGATAATGTAGTACTCCCTTTGGAATGACAAGTGCATATCACTTGAGAAAATTCACATAAACACAGAGAAAACATTAGTCTGTGTGTAACAGAAGGTGACCAAGAGAGCCTCCTTACTGTCTTCCAATCAAATATTCTTTCCATATTAAAAATCTTAATTGAGATCAACGATATATGAGGGCAGGCAGTTCAATAATTCACCTCACGTTTTTCTCTTGTCAGGAACTCTGTTTTATGGCAGTGGAGACGGCGGTCGCACATAAGACAGGTTGATATTGGAGGCTGTGTGCGCTGTGAGGAAGTGAAGGGTAATGGTGGAAACAACAGCCACCATTTTGCTGTATTGTAGGAAAAATGCTGAGTCTTTGTGAGCAATACTCTTAACGGCTTCCCGTGGGAATCCCGTACTATTCTTGGATGGGGACCCTAGGCTACTACTATCGAGTGGGAATTTCTTAATGGCACATAAATCAATGCTGAAATATTTAAAATGAAGAGTTTATGAGTCTTGTCTTGAAAACCTTGGCTGAGGATAGGGGCTGAGTAGTAAGGTGGAAGTAACCTGAAAATCACGTAGCAATCACTAGGGAATAACACAGCGGACACGTGAACACCTCATGGGATTCACGTGAGGGTCAGTAAGCCCACTCAGGAATGTGGTATCTACCAGGTGACTAGTCTTGTTGCTGTGGGTTAGGTTTTTATTTTAGTTCTTAGAATGAACCAGGCTTCAGTGTGTGAAACATTTTCCACTCAAGTTTACCTTGTAAATGAGACCAGCATGGTGTTGTATTTTCAAACATCAACTCTACTTGCCCAAGTTCAGGCAGAGGACTGGATTTGGGGACATAGATTTCTATTGACTTTTTTTTTTCCACTAAGAAGGTCTTGTTACTGTGTGCCAAGTCCTCTACCTAAGGTTCCTTTAAGAAAATTTAGACTAGATTCTGTGAGCCAAGGTATCCACTCTACTTGCTGAAAATAGGAGCAATGCTTGGCTGTGCTTCCAAGCTCCCCAATCGATTTCCTGAAAGAACAGATGAGGCGTTGTGTCAGGTTTCTTAGTGCCCACACTATTTCCTCTTACCAGGGGAAATGCTTGGTGCTATAAGTTATATTCAACTTTCAATAATTGTCAAAAAGAAAAATTGGTGACATAGGACCAGGTTGTGCTGAATATACTATTAACATTTCACAAGGTTGGTGCCATTGGCCCAAATTTCTATCATAAATGCTTTAAGGGGAGGACAGTCTTGGAGCCGTAAACTGAGTCCTCCATTCTACCTCCTCCTATGAGATGACAGCTTGGTTCTGTAGGCCAAGGTCTCCACAACAGTTTCTGGTACAATTGGCCAGGCTAGGTGCTGTGGGACTCCGACTTCAGTCTTACTGTGTTCCCAACTGGATGGTATTGATGTTGTGGGCCTGGGGCTGCCAACAAGTTTCTTTTAAGATATCCAGGCTTGGTGCAGATTTCCACAGTATCCATTCTGGTTTCTCTACAATAAAGAGGCTTTTGCTGTGAGCCTAGGACTCCAGGCGACATTTTTTCAGAGCAGACAAGCTTGGAACTTTGTGCTTACCCAACCCCTTCAGTCTCTTTTAGGGAAAGTAATGCTGTGGATCATTTTCTCAGCTCTACTTCCTGGAAATAGGGGAAGGGATTGGAACTGCAAACCAAGGACAGAACTCTGGTTCCTGATTAGAAATCCAGGCAGGAGACAAGGTTCCAGGTCTCGAGATAAGATTCTCTTACCTGAGAATAGGCTTGCCCTGTGGGTTAAGGTCTGCTATCTACTAGTTTTCAGGGAGGACAGGTTTAGTACCTTAAATCCCTATTGCCCTTGTACTTTTGTTAGGAAAAAACAGGCATTGTGCCTTAGGCCCATGTCACCATGCCACATCCTCTCAAAAGAAGACAGTGTTGCTGGTAGGAACAGCGACCTCCATTCTTCTTTTGTCCTGAAGAGACAGGGTTGTTTGTGGGCCTTGCACTCCATCTCAATTTCTGTTCACAGGGGATTCCTTGGTATAGTGTTAGTAGTTGTTTCATCAAGTCTGTTATAATTGGATGGTCTTGAACTTGGGATCCTGGGCCTGCACTCTAATTTCTGTGAGGAGTGGTCTGGCTTGGTGTCACAGACCTAATTTCCATTCTAGTTCCCCTTGCATAAAGACAAGCTTGTTGCTTCAGGCCTAGGACACCACTTGACATTCGTTCGGGGAGGACAGGCTTAGAACCGTGGGTCCAGTCCATCACTTCAGTCTCTGATAGGAAGACAGAAGAAATGCTGTGGCCCTAAGTCCCAGTTCAACCTCCTGTAATAGGTGAAGAAATGGAACTGCAAGCCAAAGTCCCAACTCTTGCGCCTAACAGAGAGTTCATCCCTGGAGCCAAGATTCTAGTTCTTAAAGACAGCTATTTTTACCAGGGGAAAGACTGGTCCTGTGGTGTAAGGTCTCCAACATACTAATTTTCAACGAAGACTGGCTTTTTGACTTTAGACCAGGGTTCCTTTGTATTATTGTTAGGAAGAAACCAGCTGTGTATCATGGGCCCAGGTTTCCAGTCTACATCATTTGAAGGGAAGACAGTATTGTTACCTGAACGGAAGTCTCCTGTCTTTACTGTAAGAGTCGACAGCTTTGATCTGTTGGCCATGTACTGCACAGCAGTTTCTATTGCAAAGTCTAGGATGTTGGTAGTGTGAATAGGCCCTTACCCTCATCTGTTCAAAATTAGACAGTGTTAAGCTTGAGAGCATCGCCCCAAGACAGTCACGTGACCATCTGTGGGAAATAGGGGCCATTAACAGACTGGACTGTATGAAACACTGAGACATCATGTGACAGATGGGGTGATATAGTGCTCCCTTTGGAATGACGAGTGCATATCACTTGTGAAAATTCACATAAACATTGAGAAAACATTAATATGTGTGGAACAGAAGGTGGCCGAGACAGCCTCCTAACTGACCTCCAATCGAATGTTGTGTCCACAGTATAAAACTCATTTGAGGTAAAAGGTATACATGGCCAGTCATGATTTGCCTCAGGTTTTGTCTGTCATCAGGAAAACTGCTTTATGGCAGTGGAGGCAGCAGTCGCACATTGGCCGCATTGATAATTAGAGCTTGAGTGTGCTGTGAGGAAGTGACTGGATAGCGGTGGAAACAACAGCCACCATTTTGCTGTAGTGTAGGAAAAATTCTTAGTCATTGTGAGGACACTCCATCATGGAGGAAAGAACAGCTGTGTCAGAATGTCTCTATAACAAAACTCAGACTACAAATTCTAAGAGGGACAGTCTTCACCACCATAGAAAGAAAGATGAGATATTAACATTGAGGCAATTCCTTCAATGTGTTCTGAAAACACTTGATTTAGGCTAGCAGAGGAAAATGAGGTGGAAGTTAACTGGAAATCTTGTAACAAGAATTAGGGAATCTCGCGATATTCATGAGGCTTTCCCATGGGATTCACGTGACCATCATGAAACTGGTCTGAGGGTATCACACAGATGATGATGGTGTGGATCTCACTTTTGGGTTACTCTTCTACATTCCTTGGCAAAATTCACATAAACACTGAGAAAAAGAGAGTCCATGTGTAACAGAGCCACCTAACAGCCCTTCAAACGAAAGATCATATCTTGCTTGAGGACAGTGGCATAGACTACTAGACAGCTGTCATTAGTTAAGTGGCCTGAGGTTTCATCTATGGTCAGTCAACCAGCTTGAAGACAATAAGAGCGACTGTCGCACATTATCAGCATTGAAATTTGGAGACTGAGTCTGCTTGATGAAGCTACTTAAGAGTAGTGGAAACAGTAGGTGCCATTTTGCTGTGTTATAGAAAAATGTTGAATCGTTGTGAGCATAACTTTTAATGGCTTCCTGTGGGACTCCCACACTATACTTGGTTGCGGACCTTAGGCCACTATTTTTGAAAGGGAATTGCTTAATGGCCAATGTATGAATGCCGAAATATTGAAAATGAAAAGAGTTTATGAGTCTTGTCTTGAAAACACTTGGCTGAGGATAGAGGAAGAGGAGTAAGGTGGAAGTCACCTGAAAATCACAGAACAATCATGCAGCGGTCACACGAACACCTCACTGGATTCATGTGATGGTCAAGCAAGACCCTGCGGGAATCTGGTGTCTACCAAGTGACTCATCTTGTTGCTGTCGTTGTAGTTCTTAGAATGAATCAGGCTTCGGTGTGTAAAAAGTTTTCCAATCTAAGTTACCTTGTAAATGAGAGGGATATGGTACATTTTCAAACATCCACTCTACTTTCCCTAGTACAGGCAGAGGACTGTGTCTTGGTCCATGGATTTCTATAGACTTTTTTTCCACCAGGAAGTTCTTGTTACCACGTACCAAGTCCTCCACCTAAGGTTTCTTTAAGTAAATTTAGGCTACATTCTGAGGTCAAAGGTCTCCTCTCTACTTTTTGGAAATAGGTGCAATGCTTGGCTGTGCTTGCAAGCCCCCCAATCGAGTTCCTGAAAGAACTGTCCAGGCTTTGTGCAAGGTTTCTTAGTGCCCACACTATCTTCTCTTACCAAAAGTAAGCCTTGGTGCTTTAAGCCAGATTGTGCTGAATGTACTGTTAATATGACACAAGTTTTTTGCCGTTGGACCAAATTTCTATCTTAAATGCTTTCAGGGGAGGACAGTATTGTTGCCATCAACCGAGTCCTCCGTTATTCATCCTCCTAGGAGATGACAGCTTGGATCTGTAGGCCAGAGTCTCCACAAGAGTTTCTGGTAGCAAGAGCCATTCTGGGTGCTGTGGCCTAGGACTTCATTCTAGACTTTTATACCAATTAGATTGTCTTGACATTGTCAGCCTGGGGCTGCCAACTATTTTATTTTAAGAGATCTTGGTGCAGATTTCCACAGACTCCATTCTAGTTTCTCTTCCATCAAAAAGGCTTTTGCTGTGAGCCTAGGACTCCAGGTGACATTTGTTCACAGAGGACAGTCTTGGGACTTTGGGCTTATGCCATCCCTCAGTTTAAGTTAGGAGGACAGAAGAAATGCTGCCAGCCAATTTCTCAGCTCTACTTCATGGAAATAAGGGAAGGGATTGGAACTGCAAACCATGGTCAGCACTCTGGTTCCTGATTAGAAATACAGGCAAGAGATAAGGTCCTAGGTCTCAAGATAAGATTCTCTTCCCTGAGGACAGCCTTGCTCTATGAGTTAAGTTCTCCTGTCTACGATTTTACACATACGAGAAGCTCAGTGCTTTGGGTCCAAGTCTTTCTTGAACTTTTTGTTAGGAAAAGACAGGCATTGTGCCTTGGGCTTGTGTCACCACTGACCATCCTCTCAAGTGAAGACAGTGTTGTTGGGATGAACAGCAGGTCCCATTCTTCTTTTGTTTTGAGAAGACAGCTTTGTTTGTTGGCCTTACACTCCACATGAGTCTCTGTTCACAGGGGATACCCTGGGTGTACTGTGGGTAGTCGTTTCGTCTAGTCTGTTATAAATTGGATGGTCTTGAACTTGGGAGCCTGGGCCTGCACTCTAATTCCTGTTATGAGAGTCACAGGCCTAAGTCTTGCTGTCACAGGCCTAAGTCTCCATTTTAGTTTCTTTTGAATAAAGACGGCTTGTTGCTATGGACCTAGGTCACCACCTGCCATTCATTCAGGAAGGACAGGCTTAGAACCATTGGCCCAAGGCATCATTCCAGTCTTCTTTATGAAAAGACAGAAGAAATGCTGTGGCAAGAGGTCTCAGCTCAACCTCCTGGAATAGGTGAAGAATTGGAACTACAGAGATAGTCACCACTCTTGCTCCTAACAGAAAGTCCAGGCCTGGAGCCAATGTTCTAGTTCTTCAAGAAATATATTCTTACCAGAGGATAGGCTGGCCTTGAGGTTTAAGGTCTCCAATATACTAATTTTCAACAAGGACAGGCTTTTTTGGCTTTAGACCAGGACTCCGTTGTATTAGTGATAGGAGAAAGTAGCTTTAGGTCATAGGCCTGCATTTCCAGTCTACATTATTTGAAACGAGGATAGTACTGTGACTTGAACAGAGGTCTCCTCTCTTTTCTGTAAGAATCGACAGCTTTGATCTATGGGACATGCACTGCACATTAGTTTCTATCACAGGGACTAGGATGTGATTAGGTCTTTAGACTACTCTGTTCAAAATTAGACAGTGTTAACCTTGGGAGGTTGGCCTCTAGGGAGTCACAAAAGGATCACGCGACCACCTGTAGGAGTCAGTTGCCCATCAGAGACTGAACTGTATGAAACACTGGGACATCATGTGACAGATGAGGATGATGTAGTGTTCCCTTTGGAATGACAAATTCATATCACTTTTGAAAATTCACATAAAGTCCGAGAAAACATTAGTCTGCGTGTAACAGAAGGTGGCCGAGACAGCCTCCTAACTGACCTCCAATCGAATGTCGTGTCCACATTACAAAGCTTACTTGGTGTCAAGGGAATATGTGACCAGTCAATGACCATAATTTTCCTCGCGTTTTGTCTGTTGTCAGGAAAACTGCTTTATTGCAGTGGATGCGGCAGTCGCTCATTTGTCACATTGATAATTGGAAGCTAAGTGTGCTGTGAGGAAGAGACTGGATAGCGGTTGAAACAATAGCTGCCATTTTGCTGTATTGAAGGGAAAATGCTGAGTCATTGTGATATAAATCTTCGTAGAGGAAAGAAAGACTGCCTGAGAATTTCTCTATACAAACCTCAGACTACAAATTGTGAGAGGGATTGGCTTCACCACCACGGAGAGAAAGTTGAGATAGTGACATTGAGGGAGTTCCTTCAATGTGTTTAGAAAACAAGTGTTTTAGGCTAGCAGAGGAAAATGAGGTGGAAGTCACCTGGAAATCTCATAACAAGAATTAGGGAATCTCGCGATATTCATGAAGCTGTTCCGTGGGATCCACGTTACCATCAATGAGAGGGCATCAATGAGAGATCACATGACATTGGAGTCATGATGTGGCACTCACTTTTGAGTTACCCTTCTACATTCCTTGGTAAAATTCACGTAAACACTGAGAAAACGAGAGTCAGTATGTAACAGAGCCACCTAACGGCCCTTCAATCGAAAGGTCATGTCTGCATGAGAAGACTTGCTTAAGGACAGTGGCGTGGACTACCAGACAATTGTCGATAGTTATGTGGCCCGAAGTCCATGGTCTTCTTGAAGGCAATGTGAGTGGCTGTCGCACAATATTGGCATTGAAATTTGGAGACTGCTTGACTAAGCTACTTTAGAACGGTGGAACAGTAGGTGCCATTTTGCTGTGTTGTACAAAATGCTGAGTCATTGTGAGCATAACTCTTAATGGCTTCAGTTGGGACTACCGCACTATTCTTGTATGAGGACCTTAGGCCACTCTTGTGGAGAGGGAATTGCTTAACTGCCAATGTATCAATGCTGAAATATTGAAAATGAAGTGTTTATGAGACTTGTCTTGAAAACTCATGGCTAAAGATAGAGGAAGAGGAGTAACTTTGAAATCACCTGAAAATCATGACGCAATCACTAGGGAATCATGCGACAGTACGTGAACACCACACTGGATTCACGTGAGGGAATCACACCTGGAGGGAATCTGGTGTCTACCAGGTGACTCGTCTTGTCGCTGTGGTCGTAGATTTTCACTTTAGTTCTTAGAATGAACCGGGCTTCAGTGTGTGAATCATTTTCCAATCCAGTTTACTTTGTAAAGGAGGCCGGCATGGTGTTGTGTTTTAAAACATCCCCTCTGCTTGCCCTAGTCCAGGCAGAACACTGGGTCCTGGGCCATGGATTTCTATTGACCTTTTTTTTTACCACTAAGAAGTACTTGTTACCATGTGCCACATCCTCTACCTAAGGTTCCTTTAAGAAAATTTAGGCTACATTCTGAGGGCCAAGGTCTTCACTCTGTTTCCTGGAAATTGGAGCAATGCTTGGCTGTGCTTGCAAGTCTTCAATCGAGTTCCTTATAGAACTGTCCAGGCTTTGTGCAAGGTTTCTTAGTTCCCACACTATCTTCTCTTACAAGCGGTAAGGCTTGGTGTTGTATGTTATGGGCACCTTTCAATAATTGTCAAAAGGAAAAATTGGTGACGTGGGACCAAGTTTTGCTGACTGTACTGTTAACATGACACAGGTTGGTGTCATTGGCCCAAATTTCTATTGTAAATGCTTTAAGGGGAAGACATTCTTGAAGCTGTGAACCATGTCCTCTGTTCTTATTCTTCCTATGTGATGACAGATGGTTATGTAGGCCAAGGTCTCTGCAAGAGTTTCTGATAGCAAGGGCCAAGCTGGGTCTTTGGCCCTAGGACTTCATTCTGGACTTTGTTACCAATTGGATAGTCTTCACGTTGTGGACTTGGGGCTGTCAACTACTTTATTTTAGGTTTTATTAGTGTTAGAAAGGAACTGGCATTGTGTCATGCACCGGGATCTCCAAACTATATCATTCGAAGGGAGGACAGTACTCTTAACTGAATGGAGGTCTCCTGTCTTTTCTGTAAGAATCGACAGCTTTGATCTGTTGGCCAGCACTGCACATTAGTTTCTGTCACAGGGTCTAGGATGTTGAAAGTGTGAGTATGTCCTTAGCATAGTATGTTCAAAATTAGACAGTGTAAACCTCAGGAGCATGACCCCATGGGAGTCAGACAGAATCATGTGACCACCCATGAGAATCATGTGGCCATCAAGGGACTGGCCTGTATGGAACACAAGGAGATCATGTGACAGATGGAGATGATGTAGTACTCCCTTTGGAATGTTGAGTTCATATCACTTAATCAAATGCACATAAACACTGAGAAAATATCAGTCTGTTTGTAACAGAAGATTGCCGAGACAGCCTCCTAACTGACCTCATATGGAATGTCATGTCCACATTACAAAACTTACTTGAAGTTAATAGTATATGCAGCCAGACAATGATTAATTTGCTTCACTTTATCTGTTGTCTGGAAATCTGCTTCATGGCCTTGGAAGTGGTGGTCACACATTGGCAGCACTGAAAATTAGAGGCTGAGTGTGCTGCGAGGAAGTGACTGGATAAAGGTTGAAACACAGCCACATTTACTGTATTGAAGGGAAAATGCTGAGTCATGGTGAGGATACCTCTTCATGTTGGAAAGAACAGCTGACTCAGAATTCCTCTATAGCAAATAGACTACAAATTCTGAGAGGGACTGGCTTAATGATCATGGAAAGATATCTGAGGTATTGACATTGAGGCTGATTCTTCAACGTTTTTTGAAAACTCTTGGTTTAAGCCAGCGGAGGAAAATGAGATAGAACTCTTCTGGAATACTCAGTGCAAGAAAGAGGGAATCTTACAGTATTCACAAAGCTTCCTCGCGGGATTCACATAACCATCAAGCAACTGGCCTGAGGGCATCACAGGGAGATCATGTGATATTGGAATGATCATGTGGTGTACATTTTTGAGTTACCCTTCTACATTTCTTGGTAAAATTCACATAAACACTGAGAAAAGGAGAATCCAAATGTAAGAGAGCATGGCCGAGACAGCCACCTACTGCCTTTCAATTGAAAGGTCACGTCTGCATGAGAAGACTTGCCTGAGGATAGCGGTGTGGACCACCAGACAATTTTCATTAGTTAACTAGCCTAAGGTTTCATCTGTGGTCAGGCAACAAGCTTGAAGACAATGAAAGAGGCTGTCGCAAATTAACCATGTTGAAATATGAAGGTTGAGTATGCTTGATGAAGCTACTTTAAAGTGGTGGAAACAGAAGCCGCCATTTTGCTGTATTGTAGCAAAAATGCTGACATTGTGAGCTTATCTCTTTACAGCTTCAGGTGGGACTCGCACTATTCTTGCATGCGGACCATAGGCCACTACTGTGCCAATGTGTCAATGCTGAAATAATGAAAATGAAGAGTTTGTGAGACGTGATTTGAAAACACTTGGTTGAGGATAGGAAAAGAATAAGTTGGAAGTCACGTGAAAATCCTGTAGCAATCACTCTGGCATCATGCAGCAGACACTTGAACACCTCACAGGATTCACGTGGAGGTCAAGGAAGACCCCGTGGGAATCATGTGTCTACCATGTGACTAGTCTTGCTGCTGTGGGCATAGATTTTCACTCTTCTTAGAATGAATCAAGCTTGAGTTTGTGAAACATTTCCCACTTCAGTTTACCTTGTAAGGGAGATCAGCATGGTGTCGTGTTTTCAAACATCCACTCGACTTCCCATGATCGAGACAGAGGACCAGGTCCTGGGTCATGGACTTCTATTGACTTTTTTTTTTTTTTTTTTACCAAGAAGGTCTTGTTACCGTGTGCCAAATCCTCCATCTAAGGTTCCATAAAGAAAATTTAGGCTAGATTCTGTGGGTCAAGGTATCCACTCTACTTGCTGAAAATAGGAACAATGCTTAGCCATGCTTCCAAGCTTCTCTATTGAGTTCCTGAAATAAAAGTCCAGGCTTTGTGCCAAATTTCTAAGTGCCCACACTACCTTTTGTTACCTTGGGAAAGCTTTGGTGCTGTAAGTTATGGTCACCTTTCAGTATTTGGCAAAAGGGAAAATTGCTGATGTGGGACCAGGTTGTGTTGAATATATTATTAGCATAACACAAGTTGGTGCCATTAGGAAAGGAAACATAAAAATAATGAGCATTCTCAAAGGGGAGGAAAAGGAGCAAGGACTAGAAAGCATTTTCAGACAAATAATTGACTAGAATTTTCCCAAATCTAAGGAATGAGCTGGAGCTTGGAATTCAAAAAGTCAACAGAATACTCAATTACCTCAACCCCACAAGGCCTTCACCAAGACATATTGTATTAAAATTATCAAAAATGAATGACAAAGAGATTTCTCAGGGCAGCCAGGGAGAAGAAAATGGTAACTTATAAAAGATTATCATCAGACTTCCCTGAACAGCCATGCCTGGAAGGGCTGTGAGTTCTACGCATCCGACAGCATGGCCCAGTTATCAGGGCAGAAAGCAGAGAAGTGAGAGGGGATCGCAGAGAAGCAACAGTTGATTTTTACTGGCCCTGGTTGCAAAACCAAGGCTGAGCTGCAGCCTCCAACTCCCAACCCAGAGGGCCTCTCACCCCATACCCTCCGAGACTGATCACCGCAGAGCCCCAGGGGAATCTGAGCAAACGCTGCCGAGACTGTCGCTGACACTGACAGGGACTGAAACTGAGTGTAACGAGCTTGATTAAATATCTACAAGAAAATAAAAAAGGCAATGTTTAGGCTTTATATAAAACAGGGATGCAAGAGGCTTAGACACCACCTACTGGAAACCAATAGAAAAACATCTTCTTTGCAGCCGGCTAAAGATACCTTTATATAATAAATCTTCCTTCTGGAAAAACAGCAGAATACACTTCCATTAATGCCCAGGCATAGAGCTAGTCCATTAAACACCATGAACAACCAAGGTGACAAGGCATCTTAGAAAGAAAGAGAAAAATCTCTAGAAAATAAGCTTACAGACAGAATATGCAACTTAAATGACAGAATTCAGGATGGTACTTCTGAAAAAAACTCAGTGAGTTCCAAAACGAGTCATATGGACAATTTCAGGAATTGAAAAAAACAACTATGTGAGCAGAGCAAGGAGATTGAAACCCTCAAAAAGAACCAAATAGAACTTCTAGAAATAAAAAGCACACCACAAGAGCAGAAAAGTGAAATAGCAAGCTTGGGAAATAGAGTCGATCAAATGGAGGGAAGGATCAGTGATATGGAAGACAGAAATCTAGAACTAAATCAGAAGGAAGAAGAGAGAAACCGAAGAGTGAAAAATAGTGAAAGAGAAATACAAGAACTAGCTGATACCGTCAGGAAAGGAAACATAAGAATAATGGGCATTATCGAAGGCGAGGAAAAGGAGCGAGGACTAGAAAGAATTTTCAGCCAAATAGTTGAAGGCAATTTCCCAAATCTAAGGAACGAACTGGAGCCTGGAATTCAAGAGGTCAACAGAACACCCAATTACCTCAACCTCAAAAGGCCTTCACCAAGACATATTGTATTAAAATTATCGAAAATGAATAACAAAGAGATTTCTCAGGGCAGCCAGGGAGAAGAAAACGGTAACTTATAAAGGAAAACCCATTAGATTATTCTCAGACTTCTCAGCGCAGACCTTACAGGCCAGAAAGAAATGGAATCAAATATTTAAACTATTAAGTGACAGGAACTACCAGCCTAGAATCATGTATCCAGCTAAGCTCTCCTTTAGATATGAAGAAGAAATTAAGACCTTTAGAGATGTACAAAAATTGAGGGAATTCTCCACTACGAGGCCTGCACCACAGGAAGTACTGAGAGGGGTCAGTTCACCTAAAAACAAAATGACAAAAAAAACACATAATTATGAGTAAGATGACTATCAGGCAAATAGAAGCAGAGGAGTGCAACTCTTACTAGGAACAGGGTATTCTAAGCTTAAACAATAAGAAGAGAATTGCTATAGCAAGATAGTAATGAACCTTCGGCATACATAGGGACAAACTGAGACAACGATGACTGCAAATGGGAGGATTCAAAGATTCAAATTCGCAAAGGGGAATGGAGATAAGGCACACGCAGATGAAAATGTATGACTGTATATGTATAACTATGCTTTACATATTCGTAATGGTAACCACATGCCAAAGACTCAAAACTGAGTATATAACATAAAACAAGAAGGACTAGAGGGAAAACCCACAAAAGCCAACCAAATAAAGAAAACAAGAACACAAAAACAAGGAAGCAGTGGAAGCACCGAGCTACCAGAAAGCAAAAGACAAAATAGCTATAGGAAAACCTCATGTTTCAATAATCACTCTAAATGTAAATGAACTGAACTCACCAATAAAAAGGCAAAGAGTTGCAGATTACATCAAAAAACAAAACCCAACCATATGCTGCCTCCAGCAGACACATCTCAGCTCCAAAGACAAATATAGACTCGAAGTGAAAGGGTGGAAAAAGATATTTAAGCAAATGGCATTCAGAGAAAAACAGAAGTAGCGGTACTAATATCAGACGAAATAGACTTCAAAATAAAAAAGGTAAAAAAAAGATACTGAGGGACACTTCTTAATTAAAGAGAATCATGCACCAAGAAGACATAACACTTGTTGATATATATGCTTCTAATCAGGGAGCTCTGAAATACCTAAAGCAATTATTAACAGAACTAAAGGGAGAAACAGACCAAAACACTATCATAGTACGGGACCTAAATACCCCACTGTCGAATATGGACAGATCGTCCAAACAGAAAATCAATGAAGAAATAACACCCTTAAGTGACACATTAGACCAACTGGACATAACTGACATTTACAGAGCGTTCTATCCCCAAACAGCTGCTTATACATTCTTCTCTAGTGCACATGGAACGTTCTCAAGAATTGACCACATACTGGGATACAGAGATAGCCTTAACATACTGGGATACAGAGATAGCCTTAATATAAGAGGGTTGAAATCATACCAACCATATTCTCTGATCATAATACTCTGAAACTGGAGATCAACTACAAAAAGAAAACAGGAAGAACCACAAATATGTGGAGATTAAACAACATGCTACTGAAGAATAACTGGGTCAGAGAAGAAATAAAAAGAGAGATCAAGAGGTACATAGAAATGAATGATAAAGATAGTACAACAGATCAAAACTTTTGGGACACGGCAAAAGCGGTCATAAGAGGAAAGTTCATATCATTACAGGCCTACCTCCAAAAACAAGAATGAGCCCAAATAAACAACCTAATACTTCATCTTAAAAACTTAGAAAAGGAACAACAAAGGAAGCCTAAAGTCAGCAGAAGCAAAGAAATCATCAAAATTAGAGCAGAGTTAAATGAAATTGAAAACTAAAAAAAAAAACAGAAAAAGGAAATGCAACAAGAGCTGGTTCTGTGAGAAGGTTAGTACAATTGACAAACCCCTGGCTAGACTCACTAAAGAAAAAAGAGAAAGGACACAAATAAACAAAATCAGGGATCAAAGAAGAGAAATGATGACAGACACTGCAGAAATACAAAGAATCATAGAAGAATACTATGAAAAAGTATATAACACCAAATTTAATAACCTAGAAGATATAGACCAGTACTTAGAAAAATACAAATCTTCCTAGACTGAATCAAGAACTGGAAAATCTAAATAGACTGATCAGCAGTATGCAAATTGAAACAGTCATCAAAAACCTACCAAAAAGTAAAAGCCCAGGACCAGATGGCTTCACCAGTGAATTCTACCAAACATTCAAAGATTTAATACCTATTCTCTTTAAACTCTTCCAAAAAATCGAAGAAGAGGCAACACTTCTCAACTCATTTTATGAGGCCAATATTACCCTGATACCGAAACCTGGTAAAGATAACACAGATATCTTCTTTTGTAGATTGCATTTTCATGACCTCTGCCTAATTTTCTATTTGCCTGTTTTATTTGTTTGTTTCTTTGTTTGTTTCTTATTATAGAGGCACATAGTACAGGGAATACAATTTCAGGCTCTGAAGACATGCTGCTTAGCATCTGGCACAATAGCTGTGTGACTTTGGGAAAGTTTAAAAATATCTCTGTGCCTGTTTTATCACTTGAAAATTAAGATAATAATGGAATCCACCTCATAGGGCTTGAATGAAAGAAATAAGTATGCTATATACCAAATATTTATGTCCCTTCCAAATTCATACTTTGAAACTCTGCCACCCAATGTAATGGTATTAGGAGGTGGGGTCCTTAGGAATTACTTAGGATTAGATGAGGCCATAAGGGTGGAGCCTTCATAAATGGCGGTAGTGCCCTTATAAGAGTCACAAAAAAATTTGCTCCCTTTTTGCTTTCTGCCAAGTGAAGTTTCAAGAGAAGCTGGCTTTAGCCTCTAAAACTGTGAGAAATAAATTTCTGTTGTTTTTTAAGTCATCTGGTCTATGGTGCTTTGTTATAGCAGCCTGAACTAATAAGATAACATATAAAGTACTTAATCAGTGCCCATATATGAGTTCACAATGAGCATTTGCTAGTATTATTAGCTATTATTTTTCTGTACATTAATCATGTCCATTATAAAGGTTTTTGCAAATAGAATGTATTACTTTTAAAAACAGTTCTATTGAGATATAATTTATATTCCATAAAATTCACCTAGTTTAAGTATACAATTCAATGGTATTTACAGAATCGTGTAACTATCACTATAGTCTAATTTTAGAACATTTCAATCACTCCAAAAAGAAACCTCATACCCTTTAGCCATCATCCCTTCTCCCCAGTCCCTGGCAACCACTTATTTATTTTTTGCTTTTTCTGGACATTTTATAGAAATAGAATCAATATGTCTTCTTTGTTTCTGGCTTCTTTCATCGAACATAACATTTTTGTTCATGTTGTAGCATGTATCAGTACTGCATTCCTTTTTTTTAAACTGATAGTGAAAATTTATTTAATATATAAAACGTCAAAGGGAATGTACTAGACTCAAAATAGAGAAAACTTCATTTATATATATCACCACAGTAAATAAGAGCTGATATTTTAACATTGATGACTCTGGGGCATATTAAGAGCCCTAGTTATATATGTACATACATAATATAGATGTGGAATATTCCTTTCCTACTGAGCGCGTATTGCATTCCTTTCTGCTGATGAATAAAATTACATGGATGAAGTAGGTTGAATCGTGGCTTCAAAAAGATGCATCCACAAAAAAAAAAAAGTCCCCATACTAATTCCTATAACCTGTGGATGTTACCTTATTTGGAAAAAGGGCCTACGCATATGTAACATGTTAAGAATCTTGAAATGAAAAGATCTTCATGGATTTTTGTGGGGGTAGGGCTCTAACTTAACAAGACGTTGTCTTATAAGAGATACACAGGATGTATTTTATAAACATAAGGCAATGTGAAAATGAAAATGGACATTTGGAGTAATGTGTAATAAGCCAAAGAATGCCAAGGAATGGCAAGCCATCAGAAGTTGTAAGAGATGAAAAATTATTCTTTCTTAGATAACCTCTGGGGGGACTGTAGCCCTGATAAAATTTTGATTTCAGATTTCTGGCCTCCAGAACTGTGAAAGAATAAATTTCTTTCAGTATCTCAGGCAGTTTTGGTTTGCCTTTCTTTCAAATTAATTTGACATCTGTGTCTTTCATTGTATCTCACCACCTAAAGTCTAATTTTCCTTCCTTATCATATATTCGACCCCTGTTACTCAATTCACCATTCCCCTCTGGTAATCACCATTCTTTTGTCTGTATCTATGAGTTTGTTCTTGTTTGTTCTGTTAGTTGTTACTTTTTCTTTTCTATTCCACATATAAATGAAATCGTATGGTTTTTATTCTTTTCCTTCTGATTTATTTCACTTAGCATATAATCTCAAGATACATCCACATTGTCGCAAATGGCAATATTTTATTTATTTTATGGCTTAGTATTCCATTATATATACATGTGTGCGTATATACAATGTGTAATATATATCACATCTTTTTTATCCATTCATCCACCTTTGGACACTTAGGTTGTTTCCATGTCTTGGCTATTGTGAATAATGCTGCAATGAACATAGGGGTACACATATCTTTATGAGTAAGTTTTTTCATATTTTTAGGGTAAATAACCAGAAGAGGTATTGCTGAATCATAGGGTAGTTTTATCCTTAATTTTTGAGATACATCTATACTGTTTTCCACAGTGGCTGCACTAATTTACATTTCCACCAACAGTGCATGAGGGTTCCTTTTTCTCCACATCCTCTCCAACATACTTCTTTTCTTTTTGATAATATTCATCATAACAAGAATAAAGTGGTATTTCGTTGTAACAAAAATAATAGGTTTTGATTGGCATTTCTCTAATAACTAGTGATGTTGAACATCTTTTCAAATGTCCGTTGACCATCTGTATGCCTTCCTTGGAAAAGTGTCTACTCAAGTCCTTTGCCTATTTTTTAATTGGATTGGTTTTGGGGTTTGTTTGTTTTTTTTGAGTTGTATGAGTTCTTTATATATTTTGTATATTAGCTCCTTATTGGAAGTATCATTTGCAAACAGCTTCTCTCATTCAGTTGGTTGTCCTTTGTTTTATTAAAGGTTTCTTTAGCTGCACGGAAGCATTTTAGTTTGATGTAGTCCCATTCATTTATTTTTGCTTTTGTTTCCCTTGCCTTTGGGTCCAGTTTATAAAAACACTTCTGAGACCAAGGTCCATATGTTTAGTGCCTATGTTTTCCTCTATGTATTTTATTGTTTCAGGTCTTACATTCAAGTCTTATATCTATTTTGAGTTAATTTTTGTGTATGGTGTAAGATTGTAGTCTAGTTTCATTCTTTTGCATATGGCTGTCCAGTTTTCTAACACCATTTATTGAAGAACTTTCCTTTCTCCATTGAATATCCTTGGCTCCTTTGTTGAAAATTACTTGCTATTTCCACTCTTTGGTTTTTGCAAATGTTGCTATGAGTATTCATATATAAATCCTTGCATATGCATGTGTTTTCATTTCTTCTGGATAGATACCCAGAATGGAAATTGCTGAGCCATATGATAATTCTATGTTTAACATTTGTGAAATTACCAAACTGTTGTTCAAAGTGGCTGCACCATTTTACATTTTACGTGTATGAAGGTTCTGATTTCTTCATAGCCTTACCAACTCTTACTGTCTTTTTGATTATAGCCATTTTAGTGAATGTGAAGCAGTATCTCATGCAGTTTTGGTTTGCCTTTCTTTCAATGACTGATGATGCTGAGTATCTTTTCATTTGAGTATTGGTCATTTATATGTCTACTTTGAAGAACTGTCTGTTCCAATCCTTTATCCATTTTTCATTTTGGTTATATGTCATTTTATTGTTGCGTTCTAAAAGTTCTTTATATATTCTAGATACAATTGTTTTATCGGATATAAGGTTTGAAAATATTTTCTTCCAGTCTGTGTGGATTTGCTTTTCACTTTCCTGATGGAATCTTTAGAGTTTTATCTTTTAAATAGAAATATTTTCCCAGGCTTTGTTATTCCAGAAAGCCTATGACATACACAAGTTAAAGAAGCCTCTATTTTGTTTTCGTTGTTTTGTTTTATTTTGATTTGTTTTTTAATATTCTGGGGGCACCTTTTTGAGAATACTTACATCAGGATCGCCACACACTAAGAGAGAAATATGTGCTACTGACAGGATCCAAACACTCCAAAGTTGGGAAAACAAACTTGGCCACAAAATTCCAGACTTCGCAGAATATGTGTCTCACATCAGAGCAAAGCAGATGGTGATTTGCAGGATCTTCTGATAGACACCCTCCACTTGTACTGCTCAGAGGGACAAGGGCCCCTGGCTGAAATCTTGAGTTCCTTAGGTTTCTTTAAAGTTGATGAGGGCTTAACTGACTGCCTCAAAGAGTGAGGTTCTAAGTTTGCTAAACTTAAAGATCTTTGTGGACATTCAAGTACCTACTCCGTAAAGGGAAGTTCAGACCCATAGGATTTGTTTGTTTTCGGTGTTTTACTACCTGTAGCACTTTTATGATAGGATATCCTTAAGACTAAATAAAACACCTGGGGGCTTATTAAAATTGTATAATGTTATTGTGTTAGATGATAGTGGAATCATGAATTCTTCCTTAGTGTAAAAATCTCATATTTTTTATGTGTAACAAATATTTGTGTCAAATGTAAATTTGATCTGTATTGACTTCTTAAACTTTAATGACAAACTGGATTATTATAGTCTTTTGAACATGTTTATTTATACAGAACACAGTGAATGGCTATGAATTTTATGTACTATGATATTTTTAATTGACTTTATGGTTTCTTCTTATCAGAGTTTTAAAAATTCCAGTATTTAAGAACCACCTTGTCATAATATTATATTAGTAGCTAATAAAAGTGATTATTATTTGGAAGCTCTCCTAACTATTTTATTTGAGCATATTTTGGATTGCTCTTGTTTTAGCTCTCACTTTGTGATTAAACCTCTATCCGAAGATTTGTGGAGGAAGACCTTCACACATTCCTTTCTTCCTTTCCTGTTTCCTTCTTCTTCCTTTCCTTTCCTTCTATTCCCTTCCTCTCTCTTTCAGTGGAGGGAACTTGCAGAGATGAGGTGAAGACACTCTTCTTCAGAAGGGGAGCAGATACATGAGCATAGGCAAAATGTCAAGGCCAAGGACATGCAGGAAGAGGGCTGTGAGTCCCTAGAAAAAGATTTATGTCAGAGGAAATAGAAGCCATCTGAAGGGAACCCTCAGCTACCCACCACCAAAGCTAAAAACCCTCCTGAGTCCAGATGCCTTCTTCCATCCGTTCTTCGTATGTCCTTTTCATCAACAGCGTGCCCTGCATCAATGCATCTCTCAAGTATCCTGCCTTCATAGATTATCTCTTCACACTCTTGTCTTCGATTTTTCCCTCTCTACTGTATCTTTACCATTAATATCTAAACACATTTAGATATTTCCTATTAAACAAGAAAAATAAGAACACGAAAGGAAAAATTACCCTTAACCCCACCTCCACTCTTAACGTGCGCCAATCCATTCTTTATACAGGAGCCAGAGTTATCTGTTTAAAAGATCAAACTGATCATGGCATGCCTTTCTTAAAATATTCCAATGGCTTCCTATTGCTTTTAGAATAAACTTCCAAATCCTCACCACGAAGTATAAGCTCAACGGAATTAACCCCACTCCTTATCTTCTCTCTTCTGGACTCTCTGGGGCCCTACTGTACAGGCTTCTTCTGATCTGTTTCTGGAACTTGTGGAAAACCATTCATTCTTACCCTTCCCTAACCTGTTCTCTGGGTTTTACGAAGACGTTGAGACTCATTGCAACCCTAGATGAGGCTGTTTCCTTCGCTGACTGAGAAATTCCCAGGAAAACGTGAAAGCTACCCGAGACCAAGCTACCCGAGACCTAGCTTCCCTCGAATCATCTCCCATGGTAACCGGGAGAAGGCGTGGTCTGGGGGCCGGTTACGCCCTCTTACTCTCCAACTCGAGCTACGATTGGCCGGAGGCGCATGCGCAGGGAGGCGGATCCAAGAGTCCCAACTCCGGCGGGACGGCGCGGCCATTTTGGATTGTGAGGGTTTCTGGCACTCTTCGAGAGCAGTTTCGCTCTCGGCGGTTCGGTGGATCACAGCCCCGGGGCTCGCGTCCGAGTGTCAGGTTGGAGCCAGGAAGCGTCCCTGGGGGTAGCGGCGGCGGAGGCAAGATGAGCGCGGAGGCGGCGGACCGGGAGGCGGCCACCTCTAGCCGGCCCTGCACCCCGCCGCAGACCTGCTGGTTCGAGTTCTTGCTGGAGGAGTCGCTGTTGGAGAAACATCTGCGCAAGCCCTGCCCGGGTAAGCGCGGCGCCGGAGGGGAGCGGGATCCGGCCAGGGGCGCTGCCCGCCGGGCTCACAACGACCCCGCGCCTTCTTGGTGACGAAGCTGCGGTCCAGGCAGGAGTCGCTGACGGGAGCGAAGCTCTGGCCGGACCCCCTCGCTACGCATTAAGCGTCCGGGTGGGAGGGGGGCCAAAGAAAAGCGCAGGACTGACCCTTTCGCCCTCACTCCTTTGTCATTTTACTGTTTGGGATTTTAACACCTGCGAGGTGGTCTTGTGACATTGCTCAGGTTGGGGAGGCTGGCTTGAACCCTCCTCTTTACTGAACCCCGCTGTGATTAATTTGAAGACGAAATCAGCTGTTACGGAGCTAATCCTGACGCTAATTAGTTATATTTTAGGTTTTTATTTAACTGTTTTGTTCTTCAACGAGGGGATTTTACTGACTCAATGATATATTTCAAGTTTGGGCTGTAAAATAAAATGAGAAAATCTTTGAGAACAGGAAATGCTATACAACTGCTAGATGGTTATATAATCCTAATTAATATCCCAATCAAGGAGTGCTATTAGGGAGGGAGGCTTTCCAGGCATTTCTGGAAAGAGGTACTGGCATAAAGGTAAGTTCCTTGATTAGAATTTTGTTGATGGAGTTCGAATCTAGGTGTGTTTTGTTCCGTCTAATAGACTGGCGTTAACTGATGGAGACGACAGTGTTAGGTTAAGCGTACTTGGGTAGTTTTACCACCTATATTCTTTTAATTCATTGCTTTTAACATTTATTGAGTGCTTTATGGGTTCCAGACACTGCGTAATACTTCACATGTGTTATCTCATTTAATTCAGTCTTCATAATCTGTGTGTGAGGTAGGTAGTATCTATTTTGCATTGACTGAAACAGGTAAATTGGTGAAATTTCCACCAATTACGTGTTAAAACAATAATTCTAAAGACAGCATCTCTTTCCTCTAATTGACATTGGTTGTTTGCTGACCTGGAAATTTAACCATTCTGTTCTTTCCTGTCAAGTACTTTCTTCTGGGAATTGGTTATCCCTTCCTCCCTAGCACCTTTCCTGATCTTCCCCTTTATTCCTCAAGTATACTTATAAATAATATTCCTTAGTCACAACTACACAGCTGTTTGAATTCTTTGCTTTCATAAAAAAGTACAGTGAATCATTTTTCATCTTCATAGTTAAAACTTAAAATTTTATTTTCTTTTAAATCTTAGATCCTGCACCAGTTCAACTTATAGTTCAGTTTTTGGAACAAGCTTCCAAACCTTCAGTTAATGAACAAAACCAAGTTCAACCTCCACCTGATAATAAGAGAAATCGTATTTTAAAGCTACTTGCTCTTAAAGTTGCTGCACATTTGAAGTGGGACTTGGACATATTAGAGAAAAGGTATACAAGGTTTAAATGAAATTTGTTTTGAAGAACTGTTTAGATATTTTGGTTTATTTCTATATATGCTTTTATGATATCAACCCTTAAAATGAAAATTATTTTTCTGTATATTCTTGGTAAAGTATGCAAATATTTTTCAAAAGGTATAGGAAAGTGTTAGATGAATTTAAATCACTGTCTGAAGTATAAACTTGATCATATCAGTAATAAGGCATTTGATGATAATTTAGTGTGGTGGTTGGAGAAAATCTACACTTAAATAGTTTTAACTGTTTTAGTTTACTTTTACATATCTGAAAAAAATGGATAAAAATTAATGATAGATGTTCTATAATATTTTGAATGATTTGCTGTTGAATAATTCAGTTAATTTTACTGGTCACAAATCAGTCACTTTCTCCTAAACTATTAACATGTCTTATTAGAATTATAAGACATGTGCTTATTTGTTTACAAATAAATACTTCCAAAGCTATGCTTAGAAAAAAGTTTTCATCCCCTTTCCCTCATAATTTAAAAAGAAATACCTTATAGAAAATTTGAAACAATTCAGACAATAGGAAATAATAGGGGAGAGAAGCATTTTTAACATTTCTGTGTAATTTTTGTAATTTTTGTCGTTTTTATCTTTATTATTTTTTATTATTAAATTAAGTTTATCGGAGTAATATTGGTTAATACAATTATATAATTTTCAAGTGTACATTATAATTTGACATCTGTATATTCTAATGTGTGCTCACCACCCAAAGACCAGGTTCCTTAAGCTACCGTGTATTTGATCCCCTTCACCCACTTCAACTTCCCCGTCTCCCCCTATATTGGACCACCTTTACCCCGTCTACCTCCTCCCTCCTCACCCACCCCCTACCCTCTGGTAACCACTAGTCCATGAGTCTACAATATAGTCCATGTCCATGAGTCTCTGTTTGTCCTGTTCCTTTGTTGCTTTTAGGTTTATATCCCACGTATAAGTGATAGCATGGGATTTTCAACTTTTTCTGTCTGGCTTATTTTGCTTAGCATGATTATCTCGAGGTCCCTGTTGTCGCAACTGGCAGTATTTCATCTCTTCTTATGGCCTAGTAATATGCCATTGTATATATGTGCCACAGCTTCTTTAGCCACTCATCTATAGTAGGACACTTCAGGTGCTTCCATGTCTTGGCCACTGTGAATAGTGCTGCTATGAATATTGGTGTGCAAATATCTTTTCGGATATGGGTTTTCAAGTCTTTGGGGTAAATACCCAGTAGAGGGATTGCTGGATCATATGGTTGATCAATTCTTAGTTTTTTGAGGACCCTCCATACTGTTTTCCATAGTGGCAATTTGCAGTCCCACCAGCAGTGTATGAGGGTTCCTTTCTCTCGGCAACCTCTCCAACATTTGTTATTACTTGTTCTGTTGATTATAGCTATTCTAACATTGTGGTTTAGATTTGCATTTCCCTAATAGCTAGTGATGGTGAGCATCTTTTCAAATATTTGTTGGCCATTTGAATGTCCTTTAGGAAGAAATGTCTGTTCAAGTCCTCTGCACATTTTTTGATTGGATTATTTGTTTTTTTGTTGTTATTGAGTTGTATGGGTTCTTTGTATATTTTGGATATTAGGCCCTTATCGGAGGTGTTGCTTGCAAATATATTTTCCCATTCGGATGATTCTCTCTTTACCTTGTTGACTATTTCTTTTGCTGAGCAGAAGCTTTTTAGTTTGATGTACTCACATTCATTTATTTTTGCTTTTACTTCTCTTGCTTTGAGGTCAAATTCATAAAATCCTCTTTAGGTCCAAGACTCTTGAGTTTAGTTCCTATGTTTTCTTTTACGCATTTTATTGTTTCAGGTCTTATATTCAGATCATTAATCCATTTTGAGTTAATTTTTGTGTGGTAATAGACGGCAGTCTAGTTTCATTCTCCTGCAGGTAGCTTTCCAGTTTTCCCAGCACCATTTATTAGAGAGGCTTTCCTTTCTCTGCTGTATGTTTTTGGCTTCTTTGTTGAAAAATATTTGCTCATATAAACACAGGTTTACTTCTGGACTCTCAATTCTGTTTTACTGGTCCGTGTATCTGTTTTTCTGCCAATATCATTCCGTTTTGATTACTGTCGCTTTGTAGTATAATTTGAAATTGGGCAGAGTGATGCCTCAAGCCTCGTTCTTTTTTCTCATGATGACTTTGGCAAATCAGAGTCTTTTGTGCTTCCATACAAATCTGATATTTTTGTTCTATTTCTTTAAAAAATGCCGATGGGATTTTGATGGGGATTGCATTAAATCTGTATAATGCTTTAGGTAACATAGTCATTTTAACTGTGTTGATTCTTCCAATCCAAGAACACGGAATATCTTTCTATTTCTTTGTATTTTCTTCAATTTCTTTTAATAAGATCTTATAATTTTCATTATATAGGTCTTTCACATGTTTCGTTAAATTTATTCCTAAGCATTTTATTCTTTTTGGTGCAATTGCAAAAGGAATTATCTTTTCCACTTCTTTTCCTTACCCTTCATTATTAGGGCATAGGAACGCTATGGATTTTTTAACATTGATTTTGTATCCAGAAACTTCACTGCGTTTGCTTATTGTTTCTAGTAGTATTCTTGTGGAGTTTTTAGGGTTTTCTATATAGAGAATCATGTCATCCGCAAATACTGACTGTTTGACTTTTTCGTTTCCTGTTTGGATGCCTTTATAGCTTTCTCTTGTCTGATTGCACTCGCTAGGACCTCCAATGTTATATTGAATAATAGTGGCGATAGTGGACAGCCTTGCCTTGTTCCTGATCTTAGAGAGAAGGTTTTTAGTTTTTCACCATTAAGTATAATGTTGGCTGAGGGTTTGTCATATACGGCCTTCATTATGTTCAGGCACTTGCCTTCTATACCGATTTTGTTAAGTGTTTTGATCATAAATGGATGCTGTCTTGTCGAAGGCTTTTTCTGCATCTATTGATATAATCATATTCTTATTTTTTAATTATTTAATCGATTTCTGTATGTCGAACCATCCCTGTGCTTCTGGGATGGAGCCCACTTGATGATGGTGTATAATCTTTTTAATATGTTGTAGTATTCGGTTTGCTTGTATCTTATTTAGGATTTTTGCATCTGTGTTCGTGAGAAATATTGGTCTGTAGTTTTCTTTTTTTGTGTTATCTTTATCAGGTTTTGGTATCAGAAATATTGGCCACAACTTCTCCCCTCCTCCCCTTCCCACAGTGAGCTCCAGAGGCTGTGAGAGGTAGCTTCAGTCTTGGCAGTGTTTGCTCAGATTCCCTTGGGGCTCCGCAGTGTTTGGTCTTGGAGGGTACGGGGAGAGGGACTCTCTGGATTCGGGGTTAGGGGCTGCGGCTTAGCCTCAGTTTCGCAGCCATGGCTGGTAAAAGTCAACTGTTGTTTTTCTGCCATCCTGCTTCTTTGCCTTCTGCCCTAATGACTGGGCCCTACAGCTGGCTGGCCACAGGGAGCTTGCAGCTTTCCCAGGCAGGACTGTTAAGGGAACCCTTCACTCCTTCTCTCCTCTCCCTCCTCCTACAGGGAGCTCAGGAGGCTGAGAGAGGCAGCTTCTTTATTTCTCCCAGTCGACCGCCCAACACATTGGGTTCTGACCTGTGGTAGCTCTTATGCACAGATCCGATGCTCAGACGTGCTGGTGTGCAGTTTGGGTGTTTTTGTTGAGTTTTAAATGTTCATATTATTGTTGTTTCAAGGGGAGAGATCTGGGGATGTCTCTCACTCTGCCGTGTTTCCACAGTTTCCTATCTTTATTTTTTAAACAATGCTATGATCATACCTTATATACTGTTTTGATTTTTTCCCCCGGTTAAAACAGAATATCATGACCATTTTCTCATTTTATTTTTTAGAGATAATTCGATTGTATGAGTAATTTATTAACTGTTTCTTCATTGACAGTCATTTTGTTTTCTAGCTTTTCACTTTCATAAATCACAGAGCCTTAAATATCTGTCCTTATATTATATCTGAATTTTTAGTTACCTCCTTAGTTTTGATTATTAAATTGCTGGGTCAGGCGGTATAAACATTTTTAATGCACATATTGCATATTGCCAGATTGCATTCCAAGAAAGTTGTACTGGTTTGTAATCTCAGTAGTAGTATTTCAACTCTTTTTTTCACGATTTATTTTCCAGCATTAAATATTAGAATGTTAAAAAAATTTATTCTTTAATCTGAGGGAGAACCTATCCATTAACAGACTCAAGAGGCATGTCAGCAGATGGCATTGTGTACAAAAGTATGTTTATTATACAGTTAGATAATTGAACACTGATTCCGTATTTGATGATAATTGAAACTTTTTTAGATGTGAAGTTAATACTGTGACTATGTAAAGAGTCAATTTTTGGAAGATCTATTCTGAAGTACTTAGGGAAGAAATAATTTAATATTGTAAATGTGTTTCACAATAATATGGGAAGAAGGGCAGAGGGTAAGAATAGAGGTAAAATAAGATTGGCCATCAGTTGATAATTATTGAAGCTGGATGATGGACACATGGGAGTTCATTATATTCTGCCTACTTTTGTATATGTTTAAATTGTTTTCATAATAAAAGTTTAAAAATCTTTCAGAGTTTGATATTTTCATAAGTTGAGACAGATTAATAAAATGGCCTTTTAGATTTAGTCCTTTAACAATGTAATTATTTTTCATCGAAGATACTGAATTGTGTATTTTGTGCTTCTTATGTAGCTAACACAGAGACATGTACCATATGCTTCCTTTTAAGTTTGTCTGTTCCAGTATTGAATATGCTGCTGAATGAACTTCTTTGCATCAGTAAAGTTCCTCCTGGGACAAAGCATATAGACATGGATCTGGCCACTTTACCTCCAACCACTGCCATGGCTATACTTCTCTACAATAGATGGTAAATATTTTCATAAACCCAAAATTTGTTATTTAGCCTCTGTTTAATTGCAATATGGCACTCAGGGGTGTGTTTGTAAGGGCCTCCTTATGCTCCAGAGTGCTCTCAGAGGATTGTGGAAAGTTTGCTGGAGGAATCTTGTGACTACATAGATGAAAAAAATTCTGGTTAAAAAAAAATGTGGATGATTTACAGAGTTCTTATTATGTGTTCATTGAAACTTCACTTAATTTATAATACAGATCTTGAAAAAAATAATTGAGTGATATTTTTAATGTATTAAATTTTCTTTTTCTTGTGTTTTCTTTAGGGCAGTTAGGACAATTGTTCAAAGTAGTTTCCCTATCAAACAGGCAAAACCTGGACCTCCTCAGTTAAGTGTGTAAGTTGGCATATATGACCCTTACTTGGCCCTTTTTTCATCAGAAGAAAAATTTGCAAGTTTCTAATAACCTTTGGTACAGAAGGAATAGAACAGAAATTGGAAGGCAGAGGGCAGAAGGCTTGCATAAGAAGGTGGTTTGGAGGAGTTAGAGGGTGAGAGAAACAGGTAGTACTCTGGGTATCTAGAAAAGAGAGCTCTGAAAAAGAAGGGGAGTGCTTTGGTAATTGTGTCTTTCATCATAGTATTAGCTGACCTTCACAGTATTAAGATTTTTTTTCATTTAATTTATCTGAAGATAGATTTGTTTTATATGGGGAGAAATTAATATTTGTAAATATTTTAGAGTACAGTATAGAGTACAAAATTACAGATTCTGGTAAAGGTGCTCACCTGCTCTCACAACCACATCAAAATTATAGCTAACCTACAGAACATGGATCTGTTACTGAGAATTACCTGAAGTATAGCTGAACAGAAGTTCTATAACTAAGGACATATAGAAGAAATCACATTGAGACTGGTCAGCTGGGAGGAGATGGAAATGGGCTGGCCCCACACGTGTGTGTGGCGGTTAAAAACCATGAAAGCAATCTCAGCTGTGGAGGTCTCCCCTGAGGAATGAGGAGTCCCAGCCCCACACCAGGACCCCAGTCCAGGAAGCCCAGGATTTCAGTGCCAGGAAGAGAAGTGCCCACAACTTCTGTCTGAAAACCAGCAGAGATTGTGGCTGAGCGAGACAGAGGGCTGCTAGAGCCCTAGGCATTCCTCTTAGAGGGCTGGCACATGATTTACTCACTGACACACTGGCTCTGAGCTCCAGCAGCTCAAAAGGTAACAGGAACATACGGGGAGGAACTAAATTGGCTTCAGGGCAAGGGCTGAAGGGGCAGCTTTCTCCCATACAGAAGTGCTGGCAGAGGCCCACCCAGCCTGCATGTGCAGGTCAGCGCCATGTCTGAATCTCCATCAACCTGGCTAACACCGTTTGCCCCATGCTGGTGATTCCTTGAGACCCCACCCCACCAAACTTGGGGGCCCACCCAAGCTGCTTCCGGTGGCTTTCTGTATAAACAACCTGTCTCGATTCATGTTTCAAACTTTCAAAGGTTCACAGACCCCAAACAAGTAGCATCTGACTTTGGTGTGCCCCGTCCCTCTTGCTAAGCAGCCCCATGCCTGGCACTAGTGGCAGCCAGCCTCAGTTCACAGCTTAGCCTCTCCCAGTCTCCTCCAAGCTCAGCACAAGCGGCAACCATCTGCAGATACTTGTAGCTCATAACAAGTGGCCCCAGGCAGGGCACAGGCAGTGGCTGACTTGGCCTGCACCATAGCCCCTCCCAAGAGGCCCCAGAAACAACATACCCGTTTGCCAGCCGCAGACCACACCAGAGCACCATTCAACCACTTCCACAAATGACATACCCAAAAGGCAGACTCAGCAGGCGCCCGAGCCTTGCTAAAGCAAATCCTGCGTCATAGGGTCAGCCCCTGCACAACAACTCCACTGTTGTCACAGTCTGCACAGTCAGCCTGAGGGTCAGTCCTTCCCACATATATGCAAATAGCAACCGAGGCTCAACTACAACAGGAGGACACACAGAACCCACACAAGGGACACACACCCAGGGCACCTGGGCCCAGAAGACACCTACCACAGAAGGCCACTCTGCTAAGACCAGGAGATATAGCAGCTCTAATAGATAGAAACAAAGACAGGGAGGCAGCCAAAATGGGATGACAAACATGTCCCCAATGGGAACAGAACAAAGCTCCAGAAAAATAACTAAACAGAATGGAGACAAGCAATCTACCAGAAGCAGAGGTCAAAACACTGGTTATAAGGATGCTCAACAAGCTCAGAACTTCAATAAAAAGATAGGAACCATAAAAATGGAGATAGAGAACATGAAGAACTAGTCAGAAAAGAGGATTGTAGTAACTGAAATAATGCACTAGAGGGAATCAACAGATTAGATGAAGCAGTGAATCAAAGCGATTTAGAAGATAAGGTAGCAGAAAACACCCAGTCAGAACAACAACAATCTAAAAATGTAAGTATAGTTTAAGGGGCTTATGGGACAACAGAGTTTTATTGGAGTGGTCACTTTGTAAGTTATATAAATGTCTGCTGTGTTGTATACTTAAAACTAATATTGTGTGTCAACTGAAAAATAAATTTAAAAAAAGTTATTAAAAACGTTATTACAATAGTTTGATCATATCTGGAGTTTCAAACCTAATTCTCAAATTCCGGGTAGCAGTTTACTCAAATTTAGAACTAGAGAGCATAATTTCTAACTTGATATAAATGAGCTTTTGCTGCCAGTAAGTTTTATTTTAATTGAGGGC
>NW_006439568.1:26555025-26563238 GCF_000325575.1 Pteropus alecto | reverse complement strand
TTTTTTTTTTTAATGCAAAGCAAATGAGAAAACAAGGGTAAATAAATGAGCATCATTATAATTGAGTTTGGTTTTTTTATCCATGAGAGGAAATAGCATTAAAAACATTTTTATTTAAATTCAACCTTATTTTCAGGGATGATGTCTTAAAGTTTTGAACTTGCAGTCTTTTGAGTAACATTCAATACTGTTCAATAATTTCTCTTTTAGTATGAATCAGATGCAACAAGAGAAGGAGCTAACAGAAAATATTTTGAAAGTGGTGAGTGTCGGCATCAGTATTTTTAACATATCTGGGATACATTTAGAACATGTTGGATGCTTCTCCTTAGGTATTTGAGAATCGTCAAGGTCTAGATACAATGACTTTTAGATTTTCACTGTTAGAACATAGTTTGGTAATATTCTAAATTGTACAGATTTTCAGTGTTAATGATGGAGTACATTACCACCACTTCTGTTGTTGAATATTTTACGATACTTTGGCAGATACGACAAATTACTCTTACAGGTGATATCTTTATATTCTTTTATTATTTCCAAAAATCCTACAATAAATGTATATTTTAAAATTAATTTTGTAGTCAGAAAAATAGTTATTTTTTAAATTTAGTTATGTAAAAGTAGATACATAGGATTTTTCATAATTTAAAAACGATCTCTAATTCTTTAATACCTACAGTGTGCCGGAGATACCATGTAAAGTGCAGGGGCTGGGAAAGGAGATGAAAATAAACAATTTGCATCTATATAAAATAAATATGCTGTAGTATTTTGAATATGGAAGCAAAAACCTGTTTTATTTTTGTTACCTGGTTCCTATTAAAATGACTAGTACATTAAAGTATACAAACATTACTTGAATAAATCAATAGAACAGCAAATCTTAAAGCATTTTTTAAATTTACTTTTCTATAGAAAAAAGGTAAACTTTTCCAATTTGTATTTCCTAATTTTACAGTAGAAACTTGCTGTATTTTTTTTTTAAATTTAAGATAACTTTATTTAAACTTAATTGCATTCCTACTGTGTTAAAAAAAAATTTTAATAGCTTAGTACACTAAGTAAGTATCCTGTAAATATATTTTGGGTAATATCATCCATTGTTGCCATTTTTTTATTTTAATAATTTGTTTATTGAATTTTTATAGCTCAAAGAACAAGCTTCTGATTCTATTTTGGTACTAGAGGCAGCCCTTAAATTAAATAAGGATCTTTACGTCCACACAATGAGAACACTAGATTTATTGGCCATGGAGCCAGGCATGGTAAATGGAGAAACAGAGAGTTTTACTGCTGGATTGAAAATCAAAACTGAGGAGATGCAGTGCCAGGTATTTATTTCAGTATTTAATGAATGCATGGCAGATTTTTGGAAAATCTTAGGAGATCATCCTAATATTTTTAATTAGAATTTGTTTCTTTCGTCTTTTTTGATTTCGACTTAAGATGCTATTAAAACTGTTTGCATTGCTCTTAATTTGTAAATTTTGTAAGACTTCACTTGAAATTTTTCTAAAAGAAATGCAAGGGAAATTTCATTTGATGTTTGTCTCTGAAATAGTCTCCCAGTAGTATTTAGTGTATAGAGTTTAAATCCTGAGAATGCAGCGAATACATAACTGATTAACAGTTCATTCATATAATTAGAAATCTAAGGAGCCTTTGCATCCCCCTGCCCCTCAATAAAAAAAGAAAGACCCAACTATTTGTTCTAGACTTTAAAATATGTAGGCCCCTAGAGAAAATATCTCATGTTTCAGGATCTTTAGGTGTCTGCTCTCTGTAACTCTGGGCCTTACTTCTTTTGACAGCTTTCAGTTGTTTGTTTTTGGATGTTATTTATTCATTTTGTTTTTCTCCTGCTGGATTGTAAACACTTTGAGGTCTTTTTTTTTTTTTTTTAATATACTTTATATCTTTCTCACTTTCTAGCACAGAGCCTTGAGTATAATAGAAATTTAAAAATATTGACAGTTGTCTAAATAGGGCCACTAGAATAGTTTCTTTTTTTTTCCTATATTTTTCCTTTGTCGTGTGAATTGACATGACTTTTAATCACTATTTCCCATTCGTGAAAGGGAAATAGTGACAAAGTGTTGGAACGTGCCTTTTCAGATTAGCTGGTTCCAGAATTGAATGTAATAATTTTTTCAAGACCTGATGAGATGATGGCTCTAGTAGGAGTAATGAGGCATAGACAACGACAAATTCTTTAAATCGTTAAATGAAACTTGCGTATAGGAAGCTTTCTGGTACTGTAGTGTCTTATAATCGCTAAGAGTCTGTTTAAAAGTTATTGGTAACACTTCTGATTTTCTCAGTATAGTGGACGATAATAACCTGAAAAACAAAACTCTTATAAGACATCTAGATGTGCAAAGTAAACTTTATCAAATATTCTTTTAATTACATAGCTGAGCCATAATTCCTGTTTTTTGAATGGCAACTTAGTAGTAATATTCATTTTCTAGCATGTTAATATTTAAAGTGCATTCTTTACTAAAATTTACCTGACGCAAAATTATTAAATTTTTTTTCCCCAGTAAAACTAAAAGCATTACTGTTCTTAAGGGCAGATTCATTATCAGATTTTTTTTTAACCTGTTGATCACTTCTTAACTACAGAATTTAAACTCATTTTAATGACTAGTCACCTAGTATAGTAATACTTGAAAGTATCTTTTTGAACTCTTATACTCTGTCTTTGCCTGAAAAGGGAAATTATATCTAACTGTAATATGGATGCATATATATCCATGTGTGTGTGTACGTGTGTATAAATCTACCTCCCATATATATTTTTTTCTTCTTTTTTTTTTCTTTTTAGCACCCCTGTACCCTAGATAGGAGGAAGCTTTCTAGAATAAAAATCAGCCAAACATTTAATGTGAACTAAATAGTACAAAGCAGTATTCTAGAGGCTGGTAAGCATTAATTCTGATTTGTTGAACACAGAATAATAAAATAATAGCTGTAATACATATCAGTAGAGACTAGCTCCATAATAATTAGAGCACAGACACAGAGTAATAGCTATAATGCATGTCAGTGAAGAGTAGCTCCATAATGAATAATACAAACTATACAGCTTAAGAGTTTGAAGGAAGAATAAGTATCTGTTGGCTAAGATTGGTTTGATATAAATGGAAATAATGAGTATGGAATGAAGCTTATTTCTGGGATCTGTTATAAATAGGGAATTGACACTGGTATGATTGAAGTAGAGGAGAATGGAGAGGTTTGGAGAGAGAAGATCAGGCTAAGGCATTTGAACTTTCTGACTTAGAATAATTTGAAAATTTTAAGAAAGATCAAAAAGACTGATCTGTCAGCCATGTGCAGAATAAACTTGAGAAAAGATATTAGGGGCCTAGTGTTATGGTTTCAAGCCTGGGCTCTGCTAATACTTGGTTATATGCTTTAATGGACATGTCACTTTCTTTGCCATAGTATTCTTGTCCATAAAAAGGCCAAGTTGGATAATCTGAGTCTTTGAGTTCTGTATTTGGTAAATCTAGGCATCAATTTAAGAAAGCTCTTGGGAAAAATATACAAATTTTATTAGAAAAAAAGATAACCGGAAATGTACTATCATTTTATAGTTAATTCAAATTTCTAAATATTTTATTCTGACCAGTCCTGTTAGCGTAGACGTTTTCCTCTTCTGTTTTAGAACTCTGTATCTTATGAGACTTGGTGGGAAGCAGAGCTTCCTTCCTATAATAGAACTGGAAACTCCAAATACTGGCTTTCTCTATCCTTATCTTGTTTGAAGGGCAAGCATGACACATAGGTGTGACAGACAAGTTTAGTATAGACTGCTTCAGGAGCTAGTAAGTCAGTGAAGTGGGGATGATAGTCCATTGTGATGGTGAGTACCAGCAATAGTGATAGTAACATCTAGTTTTCAGGGGCAGCATGAGTAAGAGTGTATGTAGCTGCTGCTTTCATTGTCTAGTGCTGGTGACTTCAGGTGATATGAGCTGCAAATTCTAGTGTTGGAATGGCTGTAGTGGTATCTCATTAGGGCAGTTTGTGGCTCTCATCCTGATTTCTTGCCTCCCTTACCCCTTTTGTTTTCTAAGCTTGATTCTTTGGACTTACCAATAATACTTTAGGCCACTTGAAATCTTATCAGTAAATCTGGTTTCTGCTTAAGTCAGTCAAAGTTGTTTTTTGTTGCTTGTGACTAGTATCATTAATGTTTCACTGCTTATTGAAATATATTTCTTTCCTATATATGTATCTGTAGTTTTGCTGAGACAATTTTGGGTTTTGTCAACTCTTAAGTATGTGAAAAATTACTAAGCAAATTGGTGTTTGTTACCATTTTAGGTGTGTTACGATTTGGGTGCAGCATACTTCCAGCAAGGCTCTACAAATTCAGCTGTCTATGAAAACGCCAGAGAAAAATTTTTTAGAACCAAAGAACTAATTGCAGAGGTAAATACAGTCATGAGGCACATAATACACAGTCCTTTACAACATCTGTACATTTTTTGGCCTTAATTTTTCTGATAAACAGTAGTGTTTATTGTAGTAGTAAATTTACAAAGTTCAAAAAAGCACTGAAAACATTTTAAAAAATCTCTGCTAGTACTGCCTGGAGGTAACTCTTTTTGCCATTTTACCTTATATTCTTCCAGTTTATATTCTTTCTATATATATGTTTTTATACAGTTAAGCTCATTCTATATAAACTATTTTGTGTCTTGGTTTAATCTTAGAATCAACATTAAAATGTATTCTATTCTGTGATTTGCTTCATTTCTCTAATGTGTGGGCATGTAGGTTGTTTACTGTTTTTATTATAAAGCTGCAATATTTATATCTCCAAGCATAAATTTTTGTTTGGACTTTAGATACTTTCTAGTTAAATTTTTGCAAATAGAATTGCCATGTCCAGTGGTTATTAATTTTTTAAAGGCTATAATATATAAAACCAAATTGCTTTTCAGGTACCTTTCTCTGGGTACTGTAATCAGCAGTGAGTTTTTTTTTTTTTTTTTTAATTGCTAACTTGATGGATGATATATAGTATCTTTAAAATTTTTGCATTTTTAAATTCTTAGGGTAGATTTTTTCATGTGTTTATCAATTGCATTTTTCTTTTTATGGTTCAGACTGACCTTTAAATTATGTAAATAGGTTTTTCATATGCCTGGTGCCTAGAACAATTCCCACTTTAGCCTCTTCTTTTCTCACCCAATAAATTGATTAAATTTGCTAGAAATTTACTTTAAATCTTTGAGACCCATTCGGAATCCCCATTTTACTTTGCCCAGGTAATTCATCAGATTTCTAATTTTATGGCATTTCAAGTATACTGATTTAAACCTTTAAAAATTTTTTAATGTGTCTTTTAAATCATCTTTCTGTTTTAATAGAAGCATTCCAATTTTTTCCAGTTGAGCGAAGATCAAAGGTGTTTTTTTTGCTCTCCTGTGAATTTCTGCAAAGTATATGTATTTGTAAATATTTTAAGCTTGTTTTTAATAGTGTTCACTCTGTTAATGTCTTAATTGTCATACTTAGAGCGATAATGATGTCTGCTTTTTGTATGTTGTCCTGAAAACTAAACCAGGAGTCACCAAACTTTTTGTAAAGGGCCAGATAGTAGATATTTTAGGCTTTGTGGACCTTACATAGTTTTTGTAGTCAATTCTCATGTGTTAGGTTTTTTCCCTTTATAGTTTTAAGAATTGTTTTTAGCTCAGTGGCCGTACAAAAACTGGCCACAGGCTGGATTTGGTCTGTGAGCAATAGTTTGCTGACATCTGCTCTAAACCTTTAACCTTTATATTTTTTATGTTTCCTCCAGCTCTGAATTTTGCTTTATCATTTTCTTGTACTGTTTAAATGCACTAAGTGGATGCTAGACTTATTGTTTCTATTACATTGATGGATAATGATATATATCTCTTACTTTACAGATAGGTTCATTATCTCTTCATTGTACCATAGATGAGAAGCGATTAGCTGGCTATTGTCAAGCATGTGATGTTCTTGTACCTTCTTCGGATAGTACCTCTCAACAGTTGACTCCGTATAGTCAAGTCCATATTTGTTTGAGATCTGGCAACTATCAGGTAAGACTTAGTAGTATAATTAAAAAGTTTTGGAAGCCAAACAAGACTGAGTTTGAATCCTGGCACCATCATTTACCAGTTGTGTGATTTGGGGGAAGTCTGTCAGAGTGGCCTATATAATAGTGGTAATAATTACCCCATTTCATAAGCTTCCTGTGAGAATCAAGTGAAAAGTTATAGTTTATAAACGCTAAGACAAAGCACTATATAGATGTCGATTCCTTATTATTGATATCCTTTCTTGAATGTATAGAACTTGCCCATTTTAAGTAAATTCTGTAAGAAACTCTAAGCAGAACTTTTAACTTCTAAAATTATAGGTAGAGAACTTTTAGTTTTATGGCCTCTAAAGTTTTGTGTTTGATTTGAAACTATAGCCTTGTAGCCCAGCCTTATTAGCCACTGCAGATATTAAGACTAAACAAGAAAGCGAGCAATGTGGTCATGGTAGATTTGGATGGTGGGTTACAGAGCGCACTTAGCCAATAATCTTGGTCCTCATTTCAGTTTTACTTGTGAAGAAGGCTTAAAATTGTTGAGATTTTTGTTTCTCCCTCCGGGTATATATCTTTAGTTTTATAATGAAAATCACTGGGGATTAGCATTCATAGTTTTAAAGTCCAAGGTCCATGAGTTTAGTCCCTGTGTTTTCTTCTATGCAATTTTATTGTTTTAGGTCTTATATTCAGGTCATTAATACATTTTGAGTTAATTTTGGTGTGTGGTGATAGACAACAGTCTAGTTTCATTCTCTTACAGGTGGCTTTCCAGTTTTTCCAGCACCATTTATTGAAGAAGCTTTCTTTTCTCCACTGTACGTTTTTGGCTTTTTTGTCGAAAATTATTTTCCCATATGAACTTGGGTTTACTTCTGGATTCTTGATTCTTTTCCACTGGTTTCTGTGTCTGTTTTTCTGCCAATGCCATGCCGTTTTGATTATTGTCACTTTGTAGTATAATTTAAAGTTGAACAGAGTGATGCCTCCAGCCTTGTTCTTTTTTCTCAGGATGATTTTGCCGATTCAATGTCTTTTGTGCTTCCATAGAGATCTGGTGATTTTTTTGTTCTATTTCTTTAAAAAATGCTGATGAGATTTTGATGGGGATTGCATTAAATCTGTATAATGCTTTAAGTAACATGGTCATTTTAACTATGTTGATTCTTCCAATCCAAGAACACAGAATATCTTTCCATTTCTTTGTATTTTCTCCAATTTCTTTTAATATAAGGTCTTATAGTTTTCATTATATAGGTCCTTCACATGTTTCGTTAAATTTATTCCTAGGTATTTTATTCCTTTTTGGTGCAATTGCAAAAGGAATTATCTTTTCCTGACCCTTCATTATTAGGGCATAGGAACGCTATGGATTTTTGAACATTGATTTTTGTATCCAGAAACTTTACTGTATTTGTTTATTGTTTCTAGTAGTGTTCTTGTGGAGTCTTTAGGGTTTTCTATATAGAGAATCATGTCATCCGCAAATACTGACTGTTTGACTTCTTCGTTTCCTATTTGAATGCTTTTTATGTCTTTCTCTTGTCTGATTGCACTTGCAAGGACCTCCAGTGTTATATTGAATAACAGTGGCAATAGTGGACAGCCTTGACTTGTTCCTGATCTTAGAGGGAAGATTTTTAGTTTTTCACTACTAAGTATAATGTTGGCTGAGGGTTTGTCATATGTGGCCTTCATTATGTTCAGGCACTTAACGATTTTGTTAAGTGTTTTGATCATAAATGGATGCTGTCTTGTCGAAGGCTTTTTCTGCATCTATTGATATGATCATATTCTTATTTTTTAATTTGTTTATGTGATGTATCACATTAATCGATTTCCGTATGTTAAACCATCTCTGTGCTTCTAGGATGAAGCCCACTTGATGGTGGTGTATAATCTTTTTAGTATGTTGCGGTATCTTATTTAGGATTTTTGCATCTGTGTTCATGAGAGATATTGGTCTGTAGTTTTCTTTTTTTGTGCTATCTTTGCCAGGTTTTGGTATCGGGGATATTGGCCTCATAAAATAAGTTGGAAAGTATTGCCTCCTCTTCAATTTTTTGGAAGAGTTTGAGGAGAATAGGTATTAAATCTTTGAATGTTTGGTAGAATTCACTGGTGA